>NC_142734.1:25535195-25812695 GCF_051943395.1 Hippocampus bargibanti
TTTGTAAGCTAATAAATAATTACACGCAGTATCACCCCTAACCAATCATGATATTAAACTATGGATTTTCTTCCAAGCCCGGATAAATACAGATTGGGTCAAGAAGGGCATCCGACGCAAAAGCTTGGCCAAAACAAACATGCAAATCAAACCTCTGAAGAATGAGGACCCTTTGAATAGAAAAGCCAAAAGGAAAAGAAGCTGATGATTTTTGTGCCATGATATAGATGATAAATAATTTTTATAAATAAATTATTTTTCATATCTGTTAACAGGTTGTTCTTGTCACCTCATACACAAAGTCAAGCAATTTCATGTAAAGCTGGATGACCTCCTCATAATAATAATAATAATAGATTTAATTTCTAAGCCCCTTTCAAAACTCTCACGGTCACTTTACAGTCACAGGATCAGTTTTTCTGCGGGTGAGCAGCAGCAGCCACATGCCTCACTCAACCCAGAAGTAACTCAAATAGATAGAACGCTAGCTAGCAGATAGCCTAGATATAGACAGCTAACTAGCTAGATAGCCATATAGCTAATAAATAGCCAGCTACATAGCTAGCTAGCCAGATAGCTAATAGATAGCCAGATATGTAGCTAGCTAGCTTGCATTTTTATTATAAAATATAATAGATAATAATACATTTCATTTCTAAGCGCCTATCATAACTCTCAAGGTCACTTTACAGTCACAGGATGAGTTTTTCAGCGGGTGAGCAGCGGCAGCCACATGCGCCAGCGTTCACTCAACCCAGAAGTAACTCAAATAGATAGAAAGCTAGCTAGCTAGCAGATAGCCTAGAGATAGACAGCTAGATAGCCATATAGCTAATAAATAGCCAGCTACATAGCTAGCTAGCCAGATATGTAGTTAGCTGGATTGCATTTTATTATAAAATATAATAGATAGCAAATAGCTAGTTAGCGAGATAGCCAGCTGGATAGCTAGATAAATAACTCAAGAAATATTCACACTAAATGCTGATTTAATACGATTGACTAGCTATGTTGAAATTTCCAGACTGTCATCTAAAGGCAAAATGGGACGCTTAGATATCTTCTACTACCTGGAGAAGAGCAGTAAACGGAAACAAGCACTCAAAGCAATTAAGGTGGAGCTGTAACATGACATATACCTGTATGTTCTGGTATTGAACCATTGATTGCAATACAGTGAGACCTCAACTTACGAACTTAATTGGTTCCCAAACAGAGTGTGTAAGGTGAAAAGTGTGTATCTCGAAAAAAAAATCCCATAGGAAACCATTAAAATGGGAATAATCCGTTCCCGGCTTTCCATAAAATATAGTTTTTAACTAAATAAGCCTTAAAACTACACACAACATACCTTATTCTATGTATAATAAATGTGATATTGTATTGTAATAAAAAGAAACACTGGATTGTATCATAAAGTCACAAAGAGAGGCACATTACATGAGGACTGTAATTAAAGAAATAAACTGTGCTGTAAAATAAAGTTTTATTTACCTTTTTGATGGTCGTTGATGGCTTATGGAAGGACAGTCACCTTCCATAAGGACTGTTGGTAACTTAACCTCTGGTGTGGCTTCTCTTCTTTTTTCTTTGGAGACTCATCATTTTTGCTGATTAAAAATCTCTTAATTCACACTTGTTGCTTTCTGACTTGTAAGGTCTTACGAAGCTGAAGCATCACATTATCGTTCATCATTTTGATGATTGTCATAGCCAGTCTTTTCTGGATGGAACTGTTCGGTAAAAGCCTGCACATCATTCCACTTTGCCAACATTGCCTTCTCCTCATCGCCCTCAGATGTTCTCGAACCATCCGTTACTGGCTTTAACATCCTCAATAAGCGCAGAACTTCCAGGTTGGCGCATGCTGATATTGGTGTGAATTAGCCGTGCTTTCTCGCCTAAAATAGCTTTACGCTGTCGCCGGATAGCTGCTTTTCGTTAATCCAAATTAACAGAAGATTTTCAACTTCTTCGATTGCCCGAGACCGTCGCTTTGAGAGCACGGAAACAACTTTTGCAACAGACGCACCTTTGATGGCTTCTCTATTCCGGAGAATGGTAGCAATGGTTGACTTAGCATAGCCGTGTTCGGCCACTAAATCACACAAACGCACACCTCGTTCGTGTTTTTCAATTATCTCCTTCTCAGCGACGATGCGATGATTTAATTTTGTGTCTTCTTGGGCTGAACACGAGCATGTGGTGGTTTTTCGGTCCCATCATAGTAAAATTATCAGCAAAAAGCTCCAAGTAGGCGATCGACGTTTGCATTCAATGACAGGGGGTGTGGAAAGTAGCGCCGGCTGGAGCACTGTTCGGTCGTGTGCTTCCGCTGAAGATTACTCCGCCAGCGGTGGTGGGTGTGTATTCTGAAAATAGTGCTTATAGTAAGGTTTAATTTTCATAAATTTGACGTTCTTAAGACGAAAAGTTTGTAAGTTGAGGTCTCACTGTACATGGCAATGTATCGGTTACAAAGACCTGGGGCACAAAACACTAATGTGACCATAACTCATTCATTACGGTTACCTTAGTGTAATGATAATGTAATAGAGCCGAGGTCACCTTGTGGAATAGGCCTCTATTGTATACGGAAAAATCAAAAGTAAGATGAACAGTTGAATTTATTGCATATGGTATATTCATGATGACCATTTCTTTAATACCACGCTTTATACATTTACTCACTACAAAGCCAAAATACATGCATATTTTTTTTTTCTCAAATGCAGTTAACTCTGCTTGCTAAATTCTTGTGATTGTTTCACCTCTAATTTCAGGAGGAAGAAGGTGTGCCTTGTGGCTAAATCTGTTCTGGTCATGGACCACAGTAATGCTGACTATGAGCGTGTATTTAGCCACATCAACAAAAATAAAACGGAATTTCGGTAAAGCCTGTCTATGAAAGTTCTTTGAAGCCTTATAACAGTGTTTGAAACAACGTCTGCCCGGAGGCCCGGGGCATACAACTTTTACGTCTGGCGTACAACTTTCAAAACATCTCGGCCCGGGTGGCCGACAACTTCTTTAAGAAAAAAACAAAAAAAAAATAAAAATAAAACGATTTTTCTTATTCAATAAAGCAAAAGCTAAGCTTTCCAAGAAGGAGAGCAGGGAGGTGTGCCCGGAGTTTGCTTGGTTGCTGCATGCATTGTGTATGTGTTTGTTTAACCTTGGCGGACTTTTACTTTTGGTCTTCTTTTGCTACTTTGTATTTTTTCCATTCAGATGATTTTGATGTTTTACATTTTGTTCCTGCTGACTTTATTTTAATACAATTTGTCAAACAACCTCCTGCTCCCTCCTGCCTGCTTTTTGGGATCCGAACCCGCCATCACCACCTCGCAAACCGTGACAGAATGAACCAGCCCCTGATGATCGTGCCGGGTGTCCTTTTAAGTGTCAATGATTAAACAACCAGCACCTGCGAGGCTGCAGGCAGGGCTGACGTCGCTACCCGCTGGTCGCCAACCAGATCATGACTATATATAACGGGCGGCCCGGTAGTCAAGTGGTTAGCACACCGGCTTCACAGTGCAGAGGTCGCCGGTTCGCGTCCCGGTCCGGCCTCCCTGTGTGGAGTTTGCATGTTCTCCCCGGACCCGCGTGGGTTTTCTCCGGGTACTCCGGTTTCCTCCCACACTCCAAAAACATGCATGGCAGGCAGATTGACCACTCCAAATTGTCCCTAGGTGTGAGTGTGAGAGTGACTGTTGTATGTCTTTGTGTGCCCTGCGATTGGCTGGCAACCAATTCAGGGTGTCCCCCGCCTCGTGCCCGAAGACAGCTGAGATAGGCTCCAGCAACCCCCGCGACCCTAATGAGGAATAAGCGGTACGGAAAATGAGATGAGATGAGAGAGATATATATATAACCTTTTCATCAATAAAAATTATGGTTTCCAATAAATAAAAACAATAAATCCAAAAATATATATATATATATATATATATATATATATATATATATATATATATATATATATATATATATATATATATATATATATATATATATCTCAAGCCACTCATGAAAAGAAGGGCCTTGCGGCGACTGTTAAAAACTCCCCGCCCAAGGGCGACGTCTGACATGTAGTTCTGCGACGCAGATGCTGAAAGGATAAAAGGCTTTGGATCAATAATCCGTGAAATGCGCACCATGGCAAAATAACAAATGCCCCCGGCTTCAAAGTGATGTCTTTTGACACATCCCCTCTATTGAAGCCAGCAACCGAGAGAGACAGCGGCATTAGCGATGGAGATGCAAGTTGTTCAGTGACGTGCGAGCGGGAAGGCAAATCATTCTCTTGACTGGCCAAAGACAAACAGGTCAATGAGGCCGATCAATAATTAAACAGAGGAGGAATATGGAGGAATGCTTGCTTTCCAGAGAGGAGGCCGGTGTGTGTATGTGTGTGTGTGTGTGTGTGTGTGTGTGTGTGTGTGTGTGCGTGTGTGTGCCTGCGTACTTGCGGCGGGGGGGGGGGGGGGTAGCGGTCGCATTTGAAATGTGGTCAATGACATTGTGCCACCTGTTTTGCCAAGGTAAATTGATGCCTTCATCTCTGAAGCAGTACAACGATCATGAGTTTTTCAAATATTTTGGGGTAGGGAGGGTTCTGCCTGTGTGGTTTCTGTTATGTAATCGTTTTACTAAATCGTGCTCCAACAGGTTTGAACCTTCATTTCACAAATTTGAATAACTTTTCTTGGGGAACCAAGACCGAGATCCAAATATCACCCACTCGTAGATTAGTTGGTCATTTGAAACTAAAATGTTCACCAAGACGACAATGAGCTGACGGCTGACATTGACACGCCCAACTCGCATCTTCAATCGTCATACCTGTCAACCTTGGCTGGTAGCTGCTCTTATAATACACAAATTCCTTGGGGAGGCGGTTGGACGCAGGGGGGGCATCCTCACTTCGTGGATTTTCACTTAGCGCGGGGGGTGTTGGTCCCCATTAACTGCAATAAATGGGGGATTACTGTACTACTCTTGTCGACCAAAAACATTTGTTCAGGCGTGCGACCTTGCAAAAACCTCCATTGCAAAAGGATCCACCTGTTGACAACGGTCGCTTTGGGAGAGGCTTTCAGGTTCCTGTTCTCGGCTTTGAAGTGTGGAGCCTTCGATGAAAAGAAAGCTTGGGACGTCAACAGCTGCCGTCGCGGACCTCCAACGTGATACATCTGACCACCGCTGGATGGCACAGTGATTGAAAACTTTTGCGAAATGAAGCTCGATGAAAATGTTTCTTCAGCCGTCATCTGTACTTCTTTGAAGGTGTCGGACGTTTCGCTTCTTATCCAAGATGCTTCTTCAGCAAACTAAAGTCTTACTGGTAGTTTCGGCCCTATATATATGTCGATATCCCTACTGTCCAGACGTGGCGGTGCCGGACTCTGCTATGATTGGTCCCTGCTCTCAGGTTGGGGGGAGCAGAGGACTACTCCCTGCGGCTCCACTGATTACTTCTATTGTCCTGACTGACGACTGGCCTGATTGCCCAATTTGCTCTGGTATCACCTCATCAGCATAACTAAGCCCATGGTGCTTAAGCAGTCTGTTGTACGAATGATCCAAATTGAACCTCACACCACCATGTCGGTTTAGTGAAGGATTTTGCTGTTTTATGAAAGTAAAATTCTTTTACTCCCATCCCATCTATTTTCTTTTGCTAAGATTTTAACCTCATTGTCGTCAAATGAGTGGTTGCTAGCTTTTAGGTGCATATGTACTGCAGATTGAGGCCCATTAGTATTATCCCTGCGATGTTGATAAAGTCTTTTTTTGAGAATTTGTTTAGTCTCCCCAATGTATTGCTCTTTACAATTTTCATTCTTACAATGTATTGAATAAACTACATTACAGTACTTTGTTTTTCATTTGGCAGCTTATCTTTTGGATGCACTAATTTTTGCCTTAAAGTGTTTATCGGTTTGAAATAAGTAGGAATTTTGTGTTGCCAAAGGACTCTGTAGTATTTCAGAAACTCCTGAAATGTAAGGTACTGCTACTCCTCTCCTTTTTGTATCTTCAGAATTTTTGGTTTCATTCCCTATTCTTTCCTTTTGACATTTGTTAAAAGACCACTGAGGGTACCCACAGTTTGTGAGTGCTCTCTTAATGTGTTTTGACTCCTTGGCTCTCCCTTCAACGCTTGTTGGTATTAGTTTAGCCCTATGCTGGAGGGTTCTGATAACTCCTAGTTTGTGTTGTAGAGAGAAACCTTTTCATCGATGGACCACTCCTGTACGACTGAGAGCTTACACAGACAAAAAAAAAAATAAAGCTCGGTTCTCGAAAAATCGTGGGGGCTCTGGGGGCTGTATTTCAGAAGATGTCAGCGAATCAACGCCCTGTGTGGAAGCCTCTTGTGTTCCTTCCTCGTCTGTCGTTTCATAAATGGCCGAGGTCACAGGTGTAAAACTAGGGTCCTGGTGGGCCACCGCCCTGGAGGTTTTCTGACTCTCTTGGTTGCAATGCACCTGATTCAAATGAGCAGGTTCCATGTCAGGCTCACGCAGAGCTCGCTGATGATCATCATCATCAGAATCATGGTGCGTTGCAACGGAGAGACTTGAAAAACACCCAGGACGGCCGCCCTCCACGACCCGACCGAACCAGACTAGGGTGTTGTTGAACTGAGGAAGTCGATTCCTTGCAACACCGTCCTAAATAGATTTAAAAAAAAGATCATTCAGATTTAATGTGATCCATGAAAAGGTGAAATGAAACAGGTAATATGCTAACGTGCGTTCCCTGGCTCCAAGTAGTTGAAGGCACCCGAAAATGAGCTGGCTTTGACCCACATATTTTATTATTTATCATTTTATTCATGGTTTTATTGTTCTATATATTGTTGTTTTATTGTAAAGTGGCATTGGGTGTTCAGAAAGGCGCTTGTAAATTTGGTTTAATAATAATAATAATAATGTTAGTATTATTATGATGATGATGATGATGATGATTATTATTATATGTATATATTATTAGGTCAGTGCTGTTGGACAGTCTGCGGTTGGATGGATGCATGGCTTGAGGAGCCCGCGATAAGAAGAAAGCAGCGTCAGCGCAGAGCGCCGATGCGTATGTGGAACTGTCGCGGCTTGGAATTAAAGCGGATTTATGTGGGACAGGAGATATGAGACAATGTCTTTTCGTCAATGGATGCTACAGCTTCGTGTTTGCTTTTAACATTTAGCTTGTAGTAGACGTACAAATTCCACCATGATGTCCCTGATCCACTGCTGACATGGATGCTTTGATCCTCTCCTCTTTCAAGTAGAACTGCTTCATGTCATCACAAAGAGGGTACAGCAAGTCCTGAAGAATGAATGACTCTGTGTCTTTGTGTTGTCATATTTGTTATTTTTTCAAAAAAATTTCCCCAAGATGGTGGCGCGTGAACACGCAGCGGCTCCCCTCTCCCGGCAAATTGGCGTTTTCATGTTTATGTTTGTTAAAGTGCCTTGCATGCTGGGTCCGAGAGGACAGTAATTTCATCTGTGCTGTATGTCATGCATATTAGCATATTTGACAATAAAGCTGACTTTGACTTTATTATTATTATTATTATTATTATTATTATTATTATTATTATTATTATTATTATTATTATTATTATTATTATTATTATTATTATTATTATTATCCATCCATCCATTTTCCTTACCGCTTATTCCTCATTAGGGTCGCGGGGGTGCTGGAGCCAACCCCAGAATGTGTTGCCATCTTATTATTATTATTATTATTATTATTATTATTATTATTATTATTATTATTATTATTATTATTATTATTATTATTATTAAAGGGCAGTGAAAGTAGTGAGGCAGACTGCGCTTTGTAATTGGCGGGAAGCAAGTGAGGTGGGGGGAGGAATCAGCACCATGGACAGTGCCTGGTCAACAAGACGACCTCCCTCCGAAGGCTTCCTTCTCCCGCGCTCTCTCCACAGATAAGAAAATTCGATTGAAAAAAAGCAGGAAATGAGTCTTGTGTGCGCGGACAGGATGCCAGCGCGCATGTTCCGGAAGTAACTTCTCGGGCGAGCGACCATTTGGAGGAAGGGGAGACGAGCGAGCAACGTCCTGATCAGGAGCTTCGACGCTTCTGAGCGGGCGGCGGCAGCGTTGTTGTTGTTGTCTCGGGACGCCGTTTTTTTGTCCAAGCAAAGCTTGATAAGGGTGCCTTCTTCCTGCTGAGACGGCAGGCAGCGGTCGCCTTTTTCAAAGAAGATGGACTGAGAAGGAAAAGGACTCCTTTGTTGTCCGGGAGGGGGGGGGGGGCCATGCAGCTTGTAAACCCTGCTTGGGCCCGCTCGGCTCTTTCCGTCGGATGACGACCGCGGCACGGGCTCGCAGATGTGAGCGCCCGGATGGCGTGTCATGCTCCTGGCTCCGCTCAGCCCCTGTCGGCATCGCTCGTTATTCTACTTTGGCTGGCGAGCATGTGGCCTGGTCATCCCCCGGCTTTGCCTTCGACGCTGGACGTCTTGTTTTGGATCGGGGACTGTTTTTCCGGACTTAGTTATTATTTTGTGGGGCCGTAGGGGGAAACAAACGATATGGGAAGCGCTTTGTGAGGGACGGACGCCGGCTTTCGGCACGCTTATGCCCCCACTGGCTCCTGTTTCGGCCGCCACCGAGCACGTGAATTGTCGTCCGAGCTCAAAGCGTCAACACGCACTCAAGCGCACTTTGTGTATCGGCGTGCGCGCGCGCAGCGGCCCAGCAACATGTTCAAGTATCGGATCCGCATGTTTCTGAACGAACTGAAAGTGCTGGTGTTGATGCGATCCGAATCGAGCCCGCCGAGCCACCGCGAGCGGCGCTCGGCGAACGCTGTTCGCGGCTTAGGCGTAGGGCTGGGCGGCTGCGGCTGGCCGCCCTTCGTCGACTGCCGCTCTGGCGGCGGCGACGACGACGAAGACTACTACGGCAGGGGCGAGCCGCGGCCGCGTGGCCCGCAGGCCTTAGACGACAAGGAGCGGCAAGCGGGCCCGGACGCCATCTCGCTCGCCAGCACCGCCAGCAGCCTGCGGAGCCCCCAGTGCAGGATCTGCTTCCAAGGCCCCGAGCAGGTACGCCTTCGCCGAGCCTCCTCGCGAGCCACGCGAAAGACAGGATCGGCGTGTGATGGCGCAAAGCAAAGTCGTTGGTCTGGCCAATTCTTTTGCTTTTTGTTTTTGGGAGCCAGTCGGCAGCTGAAAAGCCGAACAGGGGGGGCGGACAGCCAACTGAAGGTCCTTGTGCTGGTTTGCCTTTTGGCCTCACGCTAGAAGAATGCACGCTCACTCCACTGGAGAACAATTGCAATGTGTTCAGCACTTTTCCATACCAATCTCGCTCTCGTTTCAGACCAAAGTTTTGGCGAAGACAACCATTGTAGCTCACCATCGCACCTTGGGAATGGGGTTCCGTCCAACGGAACCTTTCTTCCCAGAGAGACACTTTTGGGTCCGTGCAGCTCATAAGCCGGTGGTATAGGACAATTCGGGGTGAGAGTAGAATTGTTGCCGATTGTTAAAGTATCGTCCAGTTTTTAAGTTGTGAGCTTCATTTTTGGATGACAAGCCACGTGCACGTCATCGTCTTACTCGGTTGGATCCGATCAATCGCTTGAGATCTCGGGTGAGGAACCAATGAGACAACGTGGCACAGTTGTAGAACCCTTTTGCCAAGTGTGCAGAAATGTGTGTGTGGAGGGAGGGTATTCTAGTGCTACGTAGTCGCCAAGCTCTTGCTTGTGAGGACCAAGTGTGTCTCAGAGACTGGAAGCTGGATCTGGAGACTGTCATGGCTGTTTGCACGTTCCGTTGGCATGCAATTCGGGGTCATTTGCTAGAAAGCCGTTTGTCATCTTCACCATTCAGAGCGACCGCGTGAAAGATTGTGGTTGCCTGTTTTATTTGTTATTTTTGTCTTAAAGGACAACCGACACCATTTTTTATTTCCTACTAGACATCAGAAAAACATTTTATAGCATCTAAAATACCCGAAACACGCAGGCTGTTAGTTTTTGTCAAATGCAAAACACCAATAAGAATGACTTAAAGTGTCCCAAAACTGCCACAAAATGAGCTCGGAAGTGTGCAGATTCAGAAAGTCCCGTCCCCTTTTTCGTGACGTCACTATTGGTCACACACTGCCTTTCTCCAGAATCAAACCAATGGCTTCAGAGAGTTCAGATTCGGAGAAGATGATTTCTTGTTACTTATCCAGTTATGAATATGATTCAAATACTTCTGAAGAGGAAAGCATAAATGTTTGCAATCGATTAAAGAAGTCCTTCTGTATCAATTGGAGCCATCTGAACTCCAATGTAGCAGCCAGAAAATGCACAACATGCCGCACAAGCTCCGTTGGAAATGGGCTTATTTGTCTGCTGGGAATTTTTGTAGACTTACACCTTCTTTATGCACATTACCGCAATTGGCTGCGACACACAATGATTCATCATCGCGTTATTTATGTAGTTTTCCTTCTAATTTCGCGATCAACACGGTGTTTTCAGGTGAAAAAAAATACCCAAAATGCATTGTGTGTTGCTTTCTGGGTCAAGGGCGTTCCCTCCGTGACGTCACTTTGGGGATCGTCATCAACTCGAAAACAAGACTTCCTGAATATTCAGCATTAGTCATAAAACGTAAAATATAGCTATGTGCGTTGGAATCTTTGTCTTTAAAGGACAAGCGACACCCCCGACAAGTTGTGTCCATAATTTGTAAAATCACTTCAAATGACTTCTACTGAGCGTATTTTACAAAGATTCCACCGCATATAGCTATATTTTATGTTTTAAGACTTGCGCTGAATATTCAGGAGTCTTGTTTTCGAGTTGTTGCCGATCCCCACGTGATGTCACGTTTGGAACGCCCATGAACGAGAAAGCGACACACAATGCATTTTGCGGTACTTTGTTTGGTCTGAAAACTTCGTGTTGATCCGTGTTCATGGCGAAATTAGAAAGAAAACACATAAATAACGCGATGGTGAATCGTGTGTTAAACCAAGAAAACTATTTTATATTCGCTGACACAAATTCCCAGCAGACAAATCAGCTCATTTGCAACGGAGCTTGGGCGCCATCTTCTGTATTTTCTGGGTGCTACATTGCTGTCATTGACGGCTGGAATTGATATGGCAGGACTCCTTTAATCGATTGCAAAAAGCATTTAATGAAGCTTTTTTGATTCTCGAGCAAGGCAAGACGTCTTGGCGTGAACGAACAAGGGGGCGGTACGAAACTGGCCAGCAGGTCGCCATCATTTGTCCGCTTATCCGGCGCAGTTGTTGTGTTAGTGACGACACCGAATCGGGAGGGATTTGGGGGGTCTGGTGATTTGTTGTAGTTTCAAAGCTCTTTCGGGTGGCGGAAGAGCGGCGTTGACATCCAGTCAGCCGAGCAACAAAGAAGCTTGGCCAATCCGGTGCCAAAGGAATGTGGTGTGAATGAGTCACCACGACGGTACTGGCGACTGCCGTCCTCCAAACCTCTTGGTAGTTTTCTGCTGATTGGTTTTTCCAACATTGCCAGCTGAAACACACATTTAAGTTGAGGCAGCCATCTTTGGTCCCAGCGGCCGAGGGGCGATACAGATGGATCTTTCATTTCGGTCACTCCCCCCGTCTGCCTCATTGCACGCGCCGGTGTCGCCATTCCCAAGGTCTGGCCTATGTACAGCAAGGCGACTCACAGCGGATCAGGGCCCTCCAGCCGCCTGCGTTGACTCGGCTTCAGCCTGGCGCACCCAAGCGGCCTTTCTCAGGATGGGTAGACGGAGGCACGGGTGACTCAACCAAAGTGGCCAAATTGGGTCCTGTGGATCGTCGCCCCCTCGAGTGCTTGTTATGGGGCGACAACCCACCGGTTAGCAATATATGAAGTTGTGCTTCCATTAAAGGACAAGCGACGCCTCCGGTCAAGTTGTGTTCATAATTTGTAAAATCACTTCAAATGACTTCTAC
Source organism: Hippocampus bargibanti (assembly GCF_051943395.1). Lineage (NCBI taxonomy): Eukaryota > Metazoa > Chordata > Actinopteri > Syngnathiformes > Syngnathidae > Hippocampus > Hippocampus bargibanti. The sequence continues at coordinate 25,547,177 of NC_142734.1, forward strand.
TGAGCATATTTTACAAAGATTCCACCGCATATAGCTGTATTTTACATTTTAAGACTTGCACTGAATATTCAGGAAGTCTTGTTTTTGAGTTGGTGACGATTCCTGACATGACGTCACGTCAGGAACGCCTCTGACTGCGAAAGCTACAGACAATGCATTTTGGGTACTTTGTTTTGTCTGAAAACTTCGTGTTGATCCATGTTAATGGCGAAATTAGAGGGAAAACACATAAATAACGCGATGGTGAATCGTGTGTTGCACCAAGACTACTATTTGATACTAGTTGACACAAATTCCCAGCAGACAAATCAGCCCATTTCCAACGGAGCTTGGGCGCCATCTTGTGCATTTTCTGGGACGCTACATTGGAGTCCTGACGGCTCGAATTGATACGGAAGGACTTCTTTAATTGATTGCAAACATTTATGCTTTCCTCTGCAGAACTATTTGAATCGTATTCATAATTGGATGAGTAACAAGAAAGCATCTTCTCCGAATCTGAAGCCATTGTTTTGATTCGAGAGCAAGGCAAGACTTCCTGGCGTGATGTCACGAAACAAGGGGGTGGGGCCTTCTGAAACTCGCCATTTCTAGGGTCATTTTGAAGTAGTTTTGGGACACTTTAACTCATTTTTATTGGTGTTTTGCATTTCACTAAAAATATCAACCTGCGTGTTTGGGTATTTTAGATGCTATAAAACTTTTCTGATGTCAGTTAGGAAACAAAAAAATTGTGTCGGTTGTCCTTTAAGATATGTAGGCAGGGGGCACGTTTGCCATTTTCTTGTCGTTTCATAATTAAAGAGGTCACGTTTGGGATCGTCGACCAAAATGGTCTCGCCTCTTCTAAGATCCCCATTTAAGGAGGAAGGGGAAATGATCCTGTAACTGACAGGTATATTGTCATTGATTCCCATGACAACAAAAATATAATTTATTTGGTCTTGTTGTTCTGTAAAAGTGTTTAGCGTTTCTATGCAAACCTTTATATGTGTGTTTTTCTTAAAATCGTCTTCAATACTTTATTTATAATGTTTTATCACTTCCGCTCCCGTGTCATGTGTTTCGGTGTACGAGAGTAATCGCAAGAGCGAGACCGAGAGTAACTGCTAGAGAGAGAGAACGACAGTCTAAAGTCTACGTCAAAGTTTATCTACTTTCGGTTAATAAGGTGCACACGGTACGTTAGTACTTTGCTTATTTACTGTATGTCTTGTCGAACTTATTGTAATGTTGTCGTTTTAATGTCCTTTAATTTTCACTGTGTTCCACAATAAACGTGACATCAGTACGAAGCGTCATCCTTGACCGGGGTAGATACAGATCCAACTGAAATTTCATTCGGACAAAGCTTCACATTCGCCAATAAAATGTCCCCTGCTGTCTTGGAATGTTTGCTAATGTATCTTGACGCTGAAAAAAAAATGGCCGTCACTGTGACTTCCCCAACATTTGACACAAAGAAAAAGAATGTTCGAGAAGCCATCCCGGTGACACACGGATGTTGCCGAGATGAAAGTAATGCGAGTATGAGTCAAGTCTGTTGTCATGGCGACGATCACACTCTGGTCGTGTGGCCAACGCGACCCAAAAGTTCCCTTCTTTGAGTGGTCTGTGCTCTGGGCAGGAAGACTCCAACTTGACCTTTGGGACCACCGCAACCCGACATCGAAAGTCCACTGGCGGATTCGCGGGCCGACGTCGCTCCCGCCGCACACGTGTCCTCTTTTATTCTCAAAGTGACGGTGGCGCAACCCCAAACGGGAAATGGTGGCGGTTTTTGGAAGATTGTCGTGAGGGGGCCGTAGCGTCTTTGACAGACGGACACGTGGAAACTTTCCACTCGGAACAGCGTTGCCTGCTTGAGCAATCGGCGGACAACGGCGATCCTTTCCTTACTCTCTGCGGTCCTTCCCGCAGGGGGAGCTCCTGAGTCCGTGCCGCTGCGACGGCTCGGTGCGTTGTACCCACCAGCCCTGCCTCATCCGCTGGATCAGCGAAAGGGGCTCCTGGAGCTGCGAACTATGCTACTTCAAGTACCACGTCCTGGCCATCAGCACCAAGAACCCCCTGCAGGTATGGTCTCGCCTTTCTCATTTTTGGCTGCCGCCGATGAACGTGATCAGTTGCAACAGTCACACAGTTGCTCTTCCAACCCATCACTTTTGAACAAACCTGCCTTACTTACTCCAGTGCATCGTTTTGCCTGGCTGAGTTGGTATGGCGGTTCTGAGGTCACATGTCTGCTAGAACCTTATTGGTATAGGGAGGGATCCCAGCTGTCAATGATCATTGCGCAAATAGGCTCATTGCTCAAAGTCAATATCGCAAGGGATCCATCCTGTTATTTTCATTGTCTCTCTCCCGCTCTCTCCCCCTTTCTCTATTTCCCTCTCTCACTTTCTGTCTGTCTGTCTCACTCTTATTCTCTCTCTCTGTCTCTCTCTCAATCTCTCTCTCGCAATCGCCCTCTCCCTTCCGTCTCTCTGTCTCTCTCTTTCTTCCTCTCTTTCTCTCTTCCTCTCCCTCCTTGTCTCTCTCTCACACCCACTTTCTCAATTTCTCTCTCTCTCTCTCGCTGTCTGTCTGTCTCACTCTCTTTCTTTTCTCTCTCTCAATCTCACTCTCTCTCTACCAATCTCTCTCCCCCCTCTCTTTGCCAATCTCTCCCTCTCCCCGCTAACTCTGTCTCAATCAATCTCCCTTTCTCTCGCTCTCTCAATCTCTCTCTCCCTTCCTCTCTCTCTCTCAATCTCTCTCTCCCCCTCTCTATTTCGATCTCTCTTTGTGTCTCTCTCATTCTCTCTTTCACCTCGCTCACCTTCTCTCTCTCTGTCAATCTCTCTTTCTCCCCACTAACTCTCTGTCTCTATCAATCTCGATTCCCCCCCTCTCTCTCTCTCTCCCTCTTTCTCTCTCTACCAATCTCTCCCCCCCCTCTGTCTTTGTCAATCTCTCCCTCTCCCCGCTAACTCTGTCTCAATCAATCTCCCTCTCTCTCAATCTCTCTCTCCCCCTCTTTCTTTCGATCTCTCTGTCTCCCCTCTCTCTTTTTGTATCTTTCTCTATACCCCTCTCTGTCTACCCCTCTCTACCTTTCTCTCTCATATCATCAATCCATCCATCTTTGTTTGATTCCACACGTTTGCACGAAATGTTGCGCTGCCTTTGGTGGGAGGGGGTTTGGGAATGAGCATGTTTGTATGAAAAAGGCCAAGGTTCGTTGCACACGTGTGCAGCGCTCATCCTTTCTGATTGGTGGAGCTCACTGTTGCCATGGAAACGCGTGCAAGTCAGAAGGAAACGCAACATTTGTCTGTCGACGGAACATCGCATGGATGGGAAATTTGGGAGCAAATTTTGATATGATTGCCCGTGTCAGTTAATCGAGCTGCAAGCTGTCTTCGCGGTGGACAAATATGACTTGCGTGTTAGCTTCGTTGAAAACTTGACGTGGTCTAAATGTGTCGTTGCCTTTGCCCGACCGGCCTGCGTTTGGCCCATGAGTCGGAAGACCGAAACTCACTTGTGATCTTAACGAAGACATGTCAAGTACAAAATGAAAAGCTAGAATCACCCACCCATGCCCTGAGTGAAATAACATTGGCTCCATGGGTCATTTCCGACAGCATTTTGTTTTTTCTGTGAAAAGAATGCTGTAACTCTGTGATTGGCAAAGTGATAGCAACTCTGGTCGAATCCAATGCATAAAACAGTTCATCAGATGTCATTTTTTATGTGCAATACATTTTTATTGAGTTTTTATTCAAGCATGTTTTTTTGTGCCCTGGCCTGTTACTTTTCAAGCTATGCCAAATGTTGACTTTCTAGCGATCTTAAAGGACAACCGACGCCTCCGGAAAAGTTGTGTCCATAAATTGTAAAATCACTTCAAATGACTTCTACTGAGCGTATTTTACAAAGATTCCACGGCATATAGCTATATTTTATGTTTTAAGACTCGCGCTGAATATTCAGGAAATCTTGTTTTTGAGTTGGTGACGATGCCTGACGTGACATCACGTCAGGAACGCCCCTGACCGAGAAAGCAACACACAATGCATTTTGGGCACTTTGTTTGGTCTGAAAACTTCGTAAATAATGCAATGGAGAATCGTTGGGTGTTGCACCAAGACGACTATTTGATACTAGTTGACACAAATTCCCAGCAGACAAATCAGAAACAAAAGAAATGGTGTCAGTTGTCCTTTAAATGTACTTTTTTAGAATAAAACCCAAGTCAAAGTGTTGATGAAAATTCGGCCCCAGCGCTACTGTACTGTTGTTGTACTGTACTGTTGGTTTTTCAAGGCATCAAATATTGTAGTCATTGACAATATCGGTCTATGGCATTTTGGACTCCCTTTAGGGTTGCGTGAAAGTCCTAAAAATTCAAGCAGCATGCAAGGTGGCACGACTTGGTTGATTGTCAAAGTGCGTGAGGAATAGCACTTGCGCTACGAAAGGCGACCGCCCAATGACACCTTCAGACCAAGATTGGATTGAGGGCAGAGCCTCATCTCGTTCGGGACGGTTCAACCATCCTGACAGAAAAAAAATACAGAGTATTTGTTAGGGCGAGCGTTTTTGGCGTGGACGCGTGACACCGAGGCTTTTGGGCATCGTCCGAGGTGGAAAGTCTGCGGACACTAACTGTGCATGTCCTTGTCCTTGCTGCGTCGCAGTGGCAGGCTATTTCTCTGACGGTGATCGAGAAGGTGCAGATCGCTGCCATCGTCCTGGGCTCCCTGTTCCTCATCGCCAGCATCTCTTGGCTCATCTGGTCCTCCTTTAGCCCTTCGGCCAAGTGGCAACGGCAGGACCTGCTCTTCCAAATCTGCTACGGCATGTACGGATTCATGGACATTGTCTGCATAGGTAAAGTGCGCCGACGCAACCGCAAACGCGCGCACAAAGTATCCATGCCCCCCCCCCCCCCCCCCCCCCCCCCCCAATTGGCCGCAGTACAAAGTCGCCCTCGGATGGCGGCAGCCAAGCGCAGCGCTGCCTTCAGATATCAGTTGACTCTCTTCCGCAACTGTGGCTCAAAACTATCCTCTCTCAGATGTTTTTTCTCCATTGAAACAAATGGCGACCATGACTATCTTCCAGCCCCCCACCTGCGCCCTCTCCAAAAACAAAAAAAATAAATGAGAAAAATAGTACACTGATACCTTGGCTTACGAACTTAATTGGTTCCCAGAGTGTGTAAGGCGAAACGTGTGTATCCCAAAAAATAATTTCCCATAGAAAATCATTAAAATGAGAATAATCCGTTCCCAGGTCCCCATAAAACATAATTTTCTACTTTCTAATTTTCTAAGCCTTAAAACTACACAAAATATACCTTATGTTATGTATAATAAATGTGCTATGGTATTATAATTAAAGAAATAAACTGTACTGTATAATAAAGTGGTTTTATTGACTTGATAGTCGTTGATAGCTAGTTGGAATGGAGTGGCCGGTTTCATCAGCATTAAACACTTGATGAAGAATGTAGCCTTCTTCTTTCACCATCTTGAGGAATGATCCCTTGTAGGTGCTTTCTCGGTTTCTCTGCGATAATTTTACCTAGTTTCTCATCATCAATTGTGTTCTGTTTAGCTGGGTTGATAGTTTTTTGCATCAAGTGTATAGGTGGCTTGTGCCTCAAAGTTGAAACCCATTTTCTCACCCTCTGTCGTCTGCCTGTCCCTTTAATGTTTAAACCACCTCCCCTCACTGCTGCGTTCTTGACCAATCACGTTGCTTTAACCGAAGACTGGGGGCGGGGAATAGAGGACAAAACGAGTCGGCTGCCATTTTCTTGTTAGGAGAACAGGCTCGTTCACAAACGACACATCACCCATTGTGGCAGCTCCGTGTGTATCCCAAAAAATAGTTCGTATGCCAAGGTAAAATTTTCATACATTTAACGTTCGGAAACCGAAAAGTTCTTAAGCCAAGGGGTTCGTAAACCGAGGTATCACTGTACTATGCAGCACTTTAGCCTCTTGGGTCTAGCCTGGGAGTCATATAAACCTGGTGTACAATTGATGACCATTAAATTGCTTTTTTTCTTGGGGAGGGGGGGGGGGGACAAAATAAATGACAAACCCTAAGCGGACAATTTCAATCATGCGTAAAACGATCAAGCAAGCATGTCCGTTCAAAGTCCAAGCTAAGCGCTGTCACCTGAGTCGCTTTCCGCACCGAAAGGCTGGCGGGTATCTAAATGCAAATCCGGCCGTCCTGATCAATTTTTCCTTGGTCTCATTCTGGCGCTGGCTGAGGTCACACGCTACGGAAGTCAAATGAGAGGAGCAGATGGTGCACGGGGTGGGAGATGAAATTCTGATCAACAGGCCCGGCCCTGCGGTACCGCGGGGCCAAAGCCGTCACAGGCGAGCGCCCCGCCGCCTTTCGGCATCCTTGCGCTCGCGGGCCGCCCCATTGGGAGGCCAGCAGGACTTTTTGAGCAACGCCGCTCACATCTCAAGGCAGCGCTGCGGCCAATGCAAGTTGCTGGAGCGCAGAAGGTCCGTTTCAAAAGCGACTGTGATGATAAGATAAGACATAAGATAGGATAGGATAAGATAAAATAAGATATGAAAATATTGGATAAGATTAGAGTGGATCAGATAGGATTACATTACATTCTTTTTTTTATTGTAAAGTGTCCTTGAGTGTTCTGAAAGGCGCTTGAAATTAAATGTATTATTATTATTATTATCAGATAAGATCAGATCAGATAGGAATGCCTTTAATAGTCCCACAATGGGGAAAGTGAATGTGAAGGGCTCCTGGTGGCTCCGGCAGGCCTCATCATCCACGAGGGCTCGTCGGTTTATCGCATCCTCAAGCGATGGCAGGCCGTCAACCAGCAGTGGAAAGTCCTCAACTACGAGAAATCCAAGGACCCCGGCGACCCGCTCAGCCTGGGCGGCAAGGCAGGGACGCGGGGCGCCCGTGCTGCCCCTCGCGGCCTGGCGGGCGGCAGTGCCGGCCACCGGCGCCGGAGGCTGAGGACTATTCTGAACCACCGCTGTGGGTACACCATCCTGCACCTCCTCAGCCAGCTGCGGCCCAACGACACCCGGCTCGGCGCCGCTGCCAACCGGGAGGTGGTGATGAGGGTAACCACCGTATGAGGGCCCAATGAACCCTCCTCCGCGCCCTCTGTGGCGACACTTGCAAAGTGCCCCCATCACGCCACTCGCCGGGGGTCCTCTTGTTTGGCGCACCTTCCCCGGAACACAGTCGCCGCGGGGGGACCGAGTATGTTGAATGGACCGCGAGGAAGCCAAAGGGGGCGCTTTTTGGGGTGGAACTGGGAGTAAAAACGGCCTGCCGACGCGTTTTTGCCACTTTGAGGCATTTCTCTTTGGCCTTTGATTGGCATCTCCTCTTCCGCTTCTCTTTTCTACTCCAACGTTGATTTTGTACGCCGAAAGAAAGCACTGTGTGACTCGGCTCGGTGGAGTTCTTCGTGGGAACAAGCTTCCTTCCCGTCGCCGACCCGCACCGCTGACTGAAGGAAAATAAAACAGCAAGAGAATCATGGAAATGGATGCGACGTCATCTCTCTGCAATAAATGCGTATGTAGTACATTACACGGGAACTTTTGCATGACATCATTTTATTGATCACATAACACAAACACAGATTTGCTCTGTTTTCGAATGGTGCTTGGCCAAATAAACACTTTGAAAGCATCTCCTTTCGTTTTTGTCACCCGAACACACCTGAAAGCCACCCATCTCATCTTTCCCCTCTTGAGAAGGATTAAAAAAGTCGATCAAATCATCTCTCTGTCTCTGATGTGACTAGCACAGTGGTTCTTGACCTGGGTTCGATCGAACCCTTGGGGTTTGGTGAGATGATCTCAGGGGTTCGGCAGAGCCTCCGCCGACACACTTCTGTTAATTAAGGAAACGGAACATTTCGTCCGGCCCCAGAGGTCGTTTCGTCCGTTATGTCAGTTTAGCAATCAGTAGAGCTCCGGACAAAATGGAGAAATACCACAGGAAATCGTGGGGGCAGTATAACGTTAGAAGCATACCTAATCGGAAAAATGAATACAGAGAGAGAAGAGAGGCCAGCTAGACTGCTGCTGCTTCCTCCATTCACAACTAATGAACAGGCTCGCCAGTAGCTAGCAGCAATCAACGTGTGTATGTCGTTTTTATATTTTATCCATTAAAGATTGCTTCAAAAATCCTGAGTTCATTCTCATTTTAGCGTACATGGCTGATATAGTTGCAGCTCTCAATCATCTCACTCAGCAGATGCAGGGTGGTGGAGTCAATATCATGGACGCGGAAGAGTACCTGAAGGCATTTCAAAAAAGCGACCGTTATGGAAACAACAAACAACAATAACTTCGCAAACTTCCCGCTTCTGGATGACTGTGTAAGTAAGATCGAAGATGTGTCTGGAATCGGACATATTTCTGTATTGACGAAACTGAAGCAAACAATTGCCACGCACCTGGATGAGCTTGCAAAGTCTTTCGCCGGATATTTTCCTACCACAGTCATGGGTGAGACAACCGTTCACATTTGCTGTGAAGACAACAGATGTCAATCATGAATTCCTCGACAAAATCATTGAAATTCAGCAGAGCCAGGTTCAACAGCAACTCTTCAAAACAACAACACTCTCAACATTTTGGTGTCAACAAAATTAAAAACTATCCAGTTATTGCCAAGAAAGAAAATTTGTTACAACATATCTCTGTGAGCAATCTTTTTCGAGAATGCTGGACGTAAAATCAAAGAAAAGGAACAGACTTTGCTGTGAAAATGACATGAGAGTGGCACTTGCCAAGGTGAAGCCACGCATATCTGAACTGGTCTCTCAAAGGCAACAGCAGAAGTCACACTGATTCGCAGGTATGTAATTTGTTGTGAGTTGTGTTGGTTTTCGTTCTTTGAACAAGGTGATGTTCATGTACGGCCCATTTTGTGTCGCAGTAAAAAAAACATGTATGTCTTGAATTTGAAAAAAAAATCATCTTTTATTTTTCACTCAAGAGGGGTTCGGTGAATGTGCATATGAAACTGGTGGGGTTCGGGACCTCCAACAAGGTTAATAACCACTGAACTAGCATGATTCTGATGCCTGTTTGCCAAGGCCCGTCACTCTGAACGGCCATTGGCAGCAGCGGCGGCTACCGGAGAAAACCACACGTGCTAAAGAGCAAAGGTGGGACAGCTTGTCTGAATGCCGTGGGGAATCCTCAGCTTTTTATTCATGCAATGATTTCATGGCAGTGTCAAATGTGAGGGTCAAATATGGCTGGCAAGAAGATATTAAATATATATATATATATATATTTAATATATATTTGAATTGGTTGCCAGCCAATCGCAGGGCACAGAAAGACATACAACAGTCACTCTCACACTCACACCTAGGGACAATTTGGAGTGGTCAATCTGCCTGCCATGCATGTTTTTGGAGTGTGGGAGGAAACCGGAGGACCCAGAGAAAACCCACGCGAGTCCGGGGAGAACATGCAAGCTCCACACAGGGAGGCCGGACCGGGACGCGAACCAGCGACCTCTGCACACATATATATATATATATATATATATATATATATATATAAACTGTCTGCATTTTGTCAATAGTTGCTTTATGAAGAGAGTATTGTGGTTAAAATCGGGGGTCTCGCGACCAAATGTGAGAATTAACATGTATGTATCTCCACGCACACAAAAGGTTGAAAACCACTGAGCAAACTGCTAATACTCCAGTCCGCTCGATGGCGGTCGTGTGCCGGAATGCTTGGTTGCCGCGCGCCATTCAAATCGGACAAGAGTGACAAGAAGCGGCCGCAGTCAGTTAGTGTGTCTGTCGCCCCTTCGTGGCTCCCTTGAGCAATGTTCCCTCTAAGCTCCGCGCGTGCGCAATCGCGCACTGCTTGCACATAACTCAGCGCACAAGAATATCGATGCAGCGCACAAAATAAAATAAAATAGAAACGCATTACTTAATATCTATTTTTAGAATATATATAATCTAGTTCATTAGATTATTATAATATCAATATTAGAATAATAATAATTATATATATATATATATACAGTAAAGTCTCGTTATATCGATATCGGATATATCGATAGTCCCGGTTATATCGATATTTTTCGGACTCCCTTGAATATCGATATAACGAGACTTTACTGTATATATATATATATATAATTTGTTTTTTTACCATTTTAATTGATGAAAAGATTTCTTCAGCCGTCATCTGTACTTCTTTGAAGGTGTCGGACGTTTCGCTTCTTATCCAAGAAACTTCGTCAGCAAACTGAAGTCTTACTGGTAGTTTAGGCCCTATATATATATATATATATCACTACTGTCCAGACATAGCGGTGCCAGCCTCTGCTATGATAGGTCCCTGCTCTCAGGTTGGGTGGAGCAGAGGACTACTCCCTGCAGCTGCTCCACTGATAGTTCCTGTCGTTCTGACTAACGACTGGCCTGATTGCCCCACTTCGACCAGTATCACCTCATCAGTATTACTAATCCTATGTTGCCTAAGCAGGCTATTGTATGAACGATCCAAATTGAACCTCACCCCACCAAACCGGTTTAATGAGCAGCTGGTCAGAACTGGCTGCTTCACCATGACGAGTGACGCAGTGAATCCCAGTACGGCGCTTAAAGTTCTCGAACCATCCGTTGCTGGCTTTAAAATCCTCAATCAGTGCCGAACTTCCAGGTTGCCGCGTGGCGATATCGGTGTGAATTAGCAGTGCTTTCGCACAGAAAATAGCTTTCCTCATGCTGTCGCTGGATAGCTGTTTTTTGTTAATCCAAATTAACAGAAGTTTTTCAACTTCTTCGATTGCCTGAGACCGTCGCTTTGAGAGCATGGAAACACCTTTCGCAACAGCACCTTTGATGGCTTCTCTCTTCCGGAGAATGGTAGCAATGGTTGACTTAGCATAGCCCTGCTCGGCCACTAAATCCCACAAACGCACACCTCCTTCGTGTTTTTCAATTACCTCCTTCTTCTCAGCGACGGTCATTTTATTTTGTTTCTTCTTGGGCTGAACACGAGCCTGTGGTGGGGTTTTTTTTCGGTGCCATAATCGTAACATTATCAGCAAAAAGCTCCAAGGAGGCGATCGACGTGTGCATTCAATGAGAGGGTTTGTGGAAAGGTGGCCCGGCTGGAGCGCTGTTCGGTTGTGTGCTTCCGCCGAAGATCACTCCGCCAGATCCGAAGGTCGTGTGCTTTGGTGTTCTTCCGCCGAAGATTACTCCACCAGCCGTGATGGGTGTGTATTATGAAAATAGTGCATATTTTAAGGTTTAATTTTCATAAATGTGACATTCGTAAGATGAAAAGTTCGTAAGATAAGGTGTTCGTAAGTTGAGGTTTCACTGTACACATTTACCTAAAGGCTAGCAACCACTCATTTGACGACAATGAGGTTAAAATCTTAGCGAAAGAACATAGATGGTTTGAAAGGGGAGTAAAAGAAGCGATTTTCATAAAACAACTAAATCCTTCATTAAACCGGTTTGGTGGGGTGAGGTTCAATTTGGATCATTCGTACAACAGACTGCTTAGGCAACATAGGATTAGTAATACTGATGAGGTGATACCGGACAAAGTGGGGCAATCAGGCCCGTCGTTAGTCAGAACGACAGGAACTATCAGTGAAGCAGCTGCAGGGAGTCGCCCTCTGCTCCACCCAACCTGAGAGCAGGGACCTATCATAGCAGAGTCCGGCACCGCTATGTCTGGACAGTAGGGATATATATATATATATACAGTAAAGTCTCGTTATATCGATATCGGTTATATCGATAGTACTGCTTATTACGATACTATTTCGATGAACGCCAGGAGAAAATTTACATGCCGCAGGGTCGGATATATCGATAGTCCGGTTATATTGATATTTTTTCCGACTCCCGAGAATATCGATATAACGAGACTTTACTGTATTATATAGGGCCTAAACTACCAGTAAGACTTTAGTTTGCTGACAAAGCTTCTTGGATAAGAAGCGAAACGTCCGACACCTTCAAAGAAGTACAGATGACGGCTGAAGAAACCTTTTCATCGATGGACCACTCCTGTACGACTGAGAGCTTACACAGACGTTTTGACCATTTTGCATTTTGCAAGCGAGGGACACGTCCAAAGCAAAGACGTGTCCCTCGCTTGACCATCGACATTATGTTCCATCATGTCTTGGAGAACACCAATGTTGTCAGTCACAATGAGTTTGTGAGCACCTTGAAGAGAGACCTCTCTGAAGCCACGCAAATTGCTCAACAGCATGCATCCAAGGAGCAGACCCTCACGGCCAGCTCTACAACCGCAAAGTCAAGGGGTTGCCACTGGCTGTTGGTGACAAGGTGCTACTAGCCCAGGGGTGGGCAAACTTTTTGACTCGCGGGCCGCATTGGGTTCTAAAATTTGACAGAGGGGCCGGGCCAGGAGCATTTGGAGGGAGTGTTTGGGCCGGAAATACTCTGAACAAGTTATGTCCATAATTTATAAAATCACTTCAAATGACTTCGACTGAGCGTATTTTACAAAGATTCCACAGCATATAGCTATAGTTTACGTTTTAAGACTTGCGCTGAATATTCATGAAGTCTTGTTTTCGAGTTGATGACGATCCCCACGTGACGTCACGTTTGGACCGCCCCTGACCGAGAAAGCGACACATTTTGGGTACTTTGTTTGGTCTGAAAACTTCGTGTTGATCCGTGTTGATGGTGAAATTAGAAAGAAAACACATAAATAACGCGATGGTGAATCGATGTGTGTTGCACCAAGACAACTATTTGATATTCGCTGACATAAATTCCCAGCTGACAAATCAGCCCATTTCCAACGAAGCTTGGGCGCAATCTTCTGCATTTTCTGGGTGCTACATTGCTGTCATTGACGGCTCGAATTGAAGCAGTGACATGAAGCAGTTTTAGTTGAAAGAGGAGAGGATCAAAGCATCCATGTCAGGGATGCTTTGGGATCAGGGACGTCATGGTGGAATTAGTACGTCTACTACAAGCTAAATGTTGAAAGCAAACACGAAGCTGTAGCATCCATTGACGAAAAGACATTGTCTCACATCTCCTGTCCCACATAAATCCGCTTCAATTCCAAGCCGCGACAGTTCCACATACGCATGGGCGCTCTGCGCTGACGCTGCTTTCTTCTTATCGCGGGCTCCTCAAGCCATGCATCCATCCAACCGCAGACTGTCCAACAGCACTGACCTTTTCGCTGAACAAAGCGGGGCTGTGAAGATGCTGCCCATTACAGGCGCAAAAAAGCACAATGGCCCCAGAGCTGTCCAATCAGAATCAGAATCATCTTTATTGCCAAGTATGTAGAACACACAAGGAATTTGTTTCCGGTAGAACACGCTGCACTAGTATCGTCGTCCAAAAAAAAAACTGCTAAGTGGCACTATACAGTTCCATTTTGGCTACTGTTGAAAGAGTTCAAAGAGTTAATGGCTTGGGGGAAGAAGCTGTTTGCTGTCTGCTGGATTTGGTGCGCATGGATCGGTAGCGCCTGCCTGAGGGGAGTAGCTGGAAAAGGTGGTGGGCAGGGTGCGGACTGTCCAGTCGGATTTTCCGCGCCCTAGTTTGGATTCTTGCAGTGTGCAAGTCCTCGAGAGTGGGTAGGGCGGTGCCAATGATTTTTTCCGCCGTCCTAACTGTCCGTTGAAGTCGGATTTTGTCCATTTTTGTGGCGGCCCCGAACCAAACGGTGATGGAAGAACACAGGATGGATTCGATGACAGCCGTGTAGAAATGTTGCAGCACGTCCTGTGGCAGGCCATGCTTCTTTAGCAGCCTCAGGAAGTACATTCTCTGTTGGGCCTTTTTCAGGATAGAGTTGGTGTTGACCTCCCACTTCATGTCCTGGGAGACTGTGATTCCCAGGAACTTGAAGGTCTCAACGGTTGACACCAGGCAGTTGGATAGTGTGAGGGGTAGCTGTGGTGATGGATGATTCTGCTGATGCATGTCCAGGGGGCTGTCAGTGAGAGAAGTCAGTCAGTAGGCCATGACATCCACACACAGACTGAACTTTCGACATACCCGGAGTTTGACTTAGCACACTCGACTCCTGACTCACCACCAGATGAGAGTTAACTAGAGGAGGTCATTTGCACACAACCACAAGACACACAGGGCCCCGTCAATTTCACAAGATGTGGTAGGACAGTTAAATCCGCTGATATGTGAGATGTCCTATCAGAGAGTCGGGATGCTAACATTAATATGGGTTTAATATGACCTTTTGATTTTTTTTTGCTTGTGCTGTGTGCCAATTGTCATCATTATCTTTATGGCTTCCCATTAATGGGTTTAGTTATGTGCAGTTTTGTGAAATGTAAATGGTATTTCTACTAGTCTGTGATGGGAATGGGTTTTGTACCACCCTATTCCTTCACACTTCTGAAAGTAGAATTCCTATGATTGACTTTCTTGTACATCTTTGCGTGATAACCTTGTCTATTTTGCCTGTTGGTCTTTCTATTGTCTTCCGTGTGTATGTTGCCTCACTTCTGCATAATTTCAAGGACAACTGACGTCTCCGGACAAGTTGTGTCCATAATTTGTAAAATCACTTCAAATTACTCATACTGTGCGTATTTTACAAAGATTCCACCGCATATAGATATATTTTACGTTTTAAGACTCGCGCTGAATATTCCGGAAGTCTTGTTTTTGAGTTGGCGACGAGTCCTCACCCTATGTCAGTGAAGGAACGCCGCTGAGCGAGAAAGGACATACCTTGCATCACCTCAATGCATTTTGCGGTACTTTGTTTGGTCTGAAAACTTCGTGTTGATCCGTGTTGATGGCGAAATTAGAACGAAAACACATAAATAACGCAATGATGAATCGTTGTATGTTACACCAAGACAACTGTTAGATATTCGCTGACAAAAATTCCAAGGTGAAAAATCAACCAATTTCCAAAAGAGCTCTGGCGCCATCTTCTGCATTTTCTGTGATGCTACACACCAGTCTTGATCCCTCAAAATGACCCGGAAGACCTTCTTTAATCGATTGCAAACATTTACACTTTCCTCTTCAGAACTATTTGAATCATTTTCATAACTGGATGAGTAACAAGAAAGCATATTATCCTAATCTGAAGCCATTGCTTTGATTCTCGAGCAGGGCAAGACGTCTTGCCGTGACACCACGAACATGGGGACGGGACCTTCTGAAACTGGCCACTTCCGGTTTCAAATTGAAGTACTTTTTAGACACTTTAACTCATTTTTATTGGTGTTTTGCATTTGACAAAAAATATCATACTGCGTGTTTTGGGTATTTTAGATGCTCTAAAACGTTTTTCTGATGTCAGTTAGAAAACAAAAAAGTGACGTCGGTTGTCTTTTAAAGGACAACCGATGCCTCCGGACAAGTTGTGTCCATAATTTGTAAAATCATTTCAAATTACTTCTACTGAGCATATTTTACAAAGATTCCACCCCATATAGCTATATTTTATGTTTTAAGACTCGTGCTCAATATTCATGAAGTCTTGTTTTTGAGTTGGTGACGATTCCTGACGTCACGTCACGGAGGGAACGCCCCTGACCAAGAAAGCGACACACAATGCATTTTGCGGTACTTTGTTTGGTCTGAAACTTCGTGTTGATCCGTGTTGATGGCGAAATTAGAAGGAAAACACATAAATAACGCAATGGTGAATCGTTGTGTGTTGCACCAAGACTACGATTTGATTCTAGTTGACACAAATTCCCAGCAGACAAATCAGCCCATTTCCAACGGAGCTTTGGCGCCATCTTGTGCATTTTCGGGGACGCTACATTTCATCCAGATGCCTCAAAATGATACGGAATTATTCTTTAATCGATTGCAAACATTTATGCTTTCATCTTCAGAACTATTTGAATCATATTCATAACTGGATGAGTAACAAGAAAGCATCTTCTCCAAATCTGAAGCCATTGTTTTGATTCTCGAGCAAGGCAAGACATCTTGGCGTGACGTCACGAACAAATGGGCGGGACCTTCTGAAACTGAAACTTTCTCAAATCATTTTGAAGTAGTTTTGGGAGACTTTAAGTCATTTTTATTGGTTTTAGATGCTGTAAAACGTTTTTCTGATGTCAGTTAGGAAACAAAAAAAATGGTGTCAGTTGTCCTTCATGGGGGATACTGTCACGATCTGGTTGGCGACCAACGAGTGGCGCTGTTGGCCCCACTTGCACAGGTGTTGGTCGTTCCAATCAGTGACAGTTAAAAGGACTCCTGGCACGACAATTCGTTGTTGGGTCATTGTATTTGTTTGCTTCACCCTGTCAGATTTGGTTCCTGCTGACTTTATTTCATACAATTATACCCTGCTGCTCCCCCCTTCCTGCTTTTTGGGATCCATCACCACCTTGCAAACCGTGACACTTGGATTGTTTGGAGCTTTGGAGCGGTTTTCCTCCGAATGGCCAATGTTGTTTTTAATAAGACTCCTTTGTCACTTGGTCGATGGCATTGTACTCACGCCACTGCTGATGAAATGACCAGGTGGGCTTGCTTAGCTAAGTGTGCTCTTTTTCAGAGGCATCGTCGCGCGCTTTCAACCGTGGTCATTGCATTCAATGAGGTCACCACTAGAGGGCAAGTGCCTTGAAGATGAAAGTGTAAAAACCTATGGCAAATTATGCCACAGATGTCCGCCACAGACTTTTGACATGCTGGCTGATTATTATTCTTCAGATTGCCAGTGACGTGCAGTCAGTGGAGGTAGGGGAGGCAGTGCCTCACCTGTCATCATGGAAAGCTGTCATAGAAATATCAAATGAAAAAATAAATTAAACAGTTATATGTATTTAGTGATTTGTACTTTAAAGTTCTTGTCCATTTAACTTCACCGTTTTAGGATTTTTTTTCAAAATCGCTGAATTTTCACATTTACCGTTCAAATACTAAGTAGAGACGAGCAGTGAGGCACCAGCCGGCTGATCCTCACTATGGATTGCGCAATCACTATGCTTACTGTGCTGGCTTGCTCTGCAGTGAGACCGCATTGCTGTCCTGCATATCGCTATTAAAGCGTTCAAACACGTTTAGTATATGAACTAAATTTCTACAGTTTAGCTGGTGTATATAATGTAGAGTCATTGTACATTATAAACACTGTACTCCAGTGTTTATTTTGTTTTATTTTTATCAAAACGCTGTGCGTAGGTGAGGCACACAGTTCTCCCGCCTCATGACAGGCAGGGTGCGCTTGTGATTCCAGAGATACTTCTTACTCCACGTCTGCAGAATAATAGAATTAGAGACAGAAAGCTACAGTAAACAGTTAGCAAGTAAAGTGCAACCATGCAGTCATTTTTTTGTGTTGCTTGGCCTCACTTTCAGAATGGAGGATTACATATCTAAATTGAAAGCATTTTCTAAACTGGACTTTCAATCGAAGCAGGAGGTAATAATTAAAGGAAGACCAACACCGGAGCTAAAAGGTTTGCTTCAGACAACGGGACACAATACTCGCTCTTTTCAGGCGGACTGGTACGCACGAAAAGGCTGACTGTGTGGATGTCCAGCAAGAAAGCACATTTTCTGCTTTTCCAGCCTTCTGTTCTCAATTTGTGACAATGTCTGGACTCAAATGGGATATTGTGACCCGAAAATTTTACAACGGAGCCTCATCAAAAATGAGCGAAGACTCAACATCAGCATCCACAATGCTAAGGTAAAGGAGAACCGGGAGATTTTAAAAGATCTCATCAATGCCACCTGCTTCCTTGCCAAACAACAGCTGGCATTTCGTGGAAATGATGAAAGTAAGGGCTCTGCTCATCGTGGCAACGATGTTGAACTATTACATGCTTTCGCTCAGAAAGATGACAGGCTCGCGCAGGCATAGGCAAACTACGGCCCGCGGGCCACATACGGCCCGTTAGGCTTTTTAATCCGGCCCGCCGAACCTGCCCAAATTATAGTAAAAACAGTGCCTGAAACTCATGACAAAAAGTTAGCCGACAACAGGGCAGATAACTGAAAAGTTGCCGCCCCATTTTCCACAACTTGAAGCACAATGAGACAACTAATCACATTAAAAAACATTGTCACAAAGTATAAAGTTTTTTTAAAACAAGAATGTACCTACGACAAATGCTACTTTGCTTAATTTACGATAAATGTGCATGGCTAGATTTTGCTGCAGTTGTCGATTGTCATTCTGGTGCACAATGCAACGTTTGCATTGCTTCCTACGAGCCACTAAGCCCCTTTCATAAATCTCACGTACACTTTACAGTCACGGTTTAATGTAAATTTAAGTTTTGTAGCGTCACATATGTTGTTAGCTTCTTTTGAATCTTTCTTCTGGGCTGGCTGACGTTCTGTGCATCTATTTTGGAAAAGGATATGCAATTGCACGACTTTATAACGCTTGCGAAAGTCCGGAAGAAAGCAGCAGGCTTCTGATTGGCTGTCGTGCCGAGTATGCAAATTTCACTGCAGGTAGCCTATGTCTGTGTGCTCGGCGACGGTACACGTGTATTGTTTGCGCGTGAAGGCGAGGGCTTCAGTGGAGAGTTTGTTGAGCCCGCGGTCAGCACAAACCATCTATGAATTGGCGGAATTTAACACAAGTAGGTATTATTGAGCTTGAATATTTCGTTGTAGAATAATATGTTTTGAATGTTGAAAGTGATTCCATTTTTCAATAAATGTTGATTTCTTTAACTTTGCTCCTTCAATGAAAACCTATTAAAAACAGACGCAATCTTGATGAATCACAGTGCATGTTATTTTAATCTATTTCCATTTCCTCCTCCAAGTATCTGAGAAATAGTATGTAAACGCCATATTCCTTGAGACAAATTTATTAACTGATCAGGGATATTTTTCACATTTGAAAGACAGTTAATAAATTGGGTTGTAGTGTTCTTACTGTGCTATGAGGTTTGTACACACTACATTTAAAGGACAACCGGCACCATTTTTTTGTGTTTCCCACTGACATCAGAAAAACGTTTTCTAGCATCTAAAATACCCAAAACAGGCAGGCTAATATTTTTAGTTAAATAAAAAACACCAATAAAAATGACTTCAAAATGAATCCGGAAATGGCCAGTTTCAGAAGGTCCCACCCCCTTGTTCGTGACGTCACGCCAAGACATCTTGCTTTGCTCGAGAATCAAAACAGTGGCTTCAGATTCGGAGAAGATGTTTTCTTGTCAACTCATCCAGTTATGAATATGATTCAAATAGTTCTGAAGAGGAAAGCATAAATGTTTGCAATTGATTCAAGGAGTCCTCCCATATCAATTCGAGACGTCAATGACAGCAATGTAGCACCCAGAAAATGCAGAAGATTGCGCCCAAGCTCCGTTGGAAATGGGCTGATTTGTCAGCTGGGAATTTGTGTCAGCGAATATCAAATAGTTGTCTTGGTGCAACACACAACGATTCACCATGGCGTTATTTATGTGTTTTCCTTCTAATTTCGCCATCAACACGGATCAACACGAAGTTTTCAGACCAAACAAAGTACCCAAAATGCATTGTGTGTCGCTTTCTCGGTCAGGGGCGGTCCAAACGTGACGTCACATGGGGATCGTCATCAACTCGAAAACAAGACTTCGTGAATATTCAGCGCAAGTCTTAGAACGTAAACTATAGCTATATGCTGTGGAATCTTTGTAAAATAAGCTCAGTCAAAGTCATTTGAAGTGATTTTATAAATTATGGACATAACTTGTCCGGAGGCGTCGGTTGTCCTTTAATGCTTTAGGTTTAGTATTTCCGGCCCAAACACTCCCTCCAAATGCTCCTGGCCCGGCCACTCTGTCAAATTTTAGAACCCAATGCGGCCCGCAAGTCAAAAAGTTTGCCCACCCCTGGGCTAGCGAGTCATTTTTTCCACTATATTTTCTAGCCTGTGAAACAGAATACAGAACGATTTAATTGAAGCAGTTGGTGATGTCATTAGAAATGACATTAAAAAGGAGATCGGTGCAGCCCCATTTGTTGCTGGAGAAGTAGACGAGATTGTCATTCTCAGCACTGAAAACATACAGTCGGAACAGGACTGATCAAGGACGACTTTCTTCACTGGCAGTGATCTCCGTTGAGACAGAGAGACTTTTAAAACTGAAGAAAGATAAGGAAGGCTTCTACAAAGAAGTTATCGATGCCTTTCTTCAGAATGAGCGGCGCATGGACTAAAGGTAACACGATAAAAACTTTTTTTTATTATTTTTTTCTATGCTACAGTTTGTATATATAAAAAGTGCTGACATGAAATTTTAAACAAAATACATTAACTATTGCCAATCAAATGGTGAATAAACTACTCTGTAGAGTTCATATGTTTGTAAATCTGACTATGATGACGTCAGTGCCTCACCAGCCATGAACCTCACCGCACGTCACTGGAGATTGCATACCTGTCAACCTGTACGTTTTTGCCGTACAAAGTACGTTTATTATGCATTTTAAGACGTGTATGACGTCCAAGAAAATCTGTACGGAAAAACGCAAATTTGTCAATTATGGGTACCATCCCATATACATCGACTATCACCAAACGGCAATTCAATCAAGTCAAACGAGTTCGCCGCGGTAGCCTCTATCTCGGTATGTTTTTTTTTTCGTTGCAAACGAAGCAAGCGGTTTGATGCTACTATGCGTATGCGTCTGGCGACTGGGGATTTCCCATTGCATCATTCCGATCACACGTGAACAAAGCGAAAGCAGAGCAGTAGGCCTACATTACATACATATTTTTGAATTTTCTCTGAATAAAATCATCAAGTCGCAACGGCCGAACCTGAATTAAAACACTGTAAGTTAAATGGAAGAGGCAAGCATCACAAAGAGTGGGAGCAAATGTCAGGACGATACGAGGGATTGATACAAGCTTCGAAGAAAGGTGTGGAATATTCATATTGTGTTGCTTGCAAAAAAGACATAAAAGTAGCTGCCTCCGGTTTCTATGATTTAAAGACGGATTTTGATACAAAGAGCCACGCCAAAAACGTAGAAGTCTGCAAAACATATCGATCAATGGATGTTCATTTTGCTCCTAAAAACTGTAGTAATTAAGCAACACTTGTAATTTCATCATTTATTAAGAAAATGTACAGAATGATATAACGAAACACATGTACAATATACTTTAACATGTTAAACTACATCAATAAACACGTTTAAAAAAATAGGGTGTAAGATTATTGTGCATTTCGTAAGGGAAAATACGACAGTTTGTAAGGGCATCGAGCTGTGGAGGTTGACAGGTATGAGATTGTGATGTTAGCATCAGCAGTTTTTTGAAGCCATTAATATTTGAAAACAAACAACACATGTAGATAACGATCCTCATATGAGAAAATTGCAACTTTTATAGTCCCATTCGCAGTCGGGAGGAAGAGTTGTCCTGGCCATTATTAATGAAGCAGGAATCAAAGGGGTCGCGCCTCCCCGCTTGTACCACCTGCTGCCAATCACCTCATTATGTCACCGGGTATTTATACGGGACACTTTCTGTAGAAGTCGTTGGAGTATTGATGTGCCTTGCTACACCAGTGCCCAGGTCAGACCCTTTCGACTGCACGCTTGTATGTACCCGGTCTGAGCACCAACACACACACACACACACACACACACACACAGTTAGTTATTGTCCTAGGTGAGATTGTTGTATTATCGCACCTCCGAGTGCTTGCTATTTTACTCCGTTGGCGTAGTACGCGAGTCAGGTTTTCCCCTTCCCCCCTACTCACACTACAGTGTTTTCTATTTTATTTTTTCCCCTTGTCCGTTTGTTGGACCAGCGCTTTTTGTTATTTCATTAAACATTCTCTTTTGTCTCTGTCGCTCTTCCTCTGTAATGATATGAGCAAATCGTATTTGCATGTTCAACTAGTGATGCCTGGCTATAGACCAGTGGTCACCAAACTACGGCCCGCGAGCCGTATCCGGCCCGCCAGCACATTTGGCCCGGCCCCCTGAACAATACCAGAGATGCTATCAGATTTTTTCCTATTTGGCCTCCAGAAAAATAAAAAATCCTTTTATAAGTCAAAGCTTGGTTTTCAATCATTATCTGTTCCTATTTTAATCAATGTATGTTGTTTATAATCGTAATTGAACAATACAAACACGCCTGCTCACAATAGAACGGTCAAGGAGTCGGTCACAATGCGACGCGACACAAGAAAGTGACGTATGAGGAAGTGGAGGGGAGTCCGGTGGTACATTCAGGTGCGCTCAGTTTGGCGCTCTATTTGGTCCCAGACCAGTTTTCTCTTGTAAACCTTCCTGTCAAAGAGAGAACGGAATAATGGCGTAAAGGTTAGGTAAGAGAAAAAATTATTCAGAATGGAAGGTATTTAACCTACAGTGGACAAACGATTATTTTTATGTTCAATGCAAAGAAAAGACTGTTTGTCTCATCTGTCAAGAGGCGGTGGTGGTATTCAAAGAATACAATCTTCGCCGACACTATGAATCCTGTCACAAAGACAAGTACCACAGCTTGCAAGGCCAAATACAAGCAGACAAGCGAAAAGTGGACTACTATCTCAGCAGAATACATTTGTACGCCAAGCTCAGCTGAAGAAGGCATCCGTTCGGGCCAGCTTTCGGCTTGCTAAACTGATAGCAAGCAGCGGTAAGCCTTTCACGGACGGAGAGTTTGTTAAGAAATGTATGGATGCTGTTGCGGAGGACTTGCGTCCCGAGAAAAAAGATGCATATAATGCCGCAGGTCTGTCGGCGAGTACAATCACCAGATGCGGTGAAGAAATCGGGATTAATGTATATGCAGAAGTCGAAAGAATTTGACTTTTTTTCATCAGCACTGGATGAGAGCACGGACATGCAAGAGACAGTGCAACGGCTCATTCCTATTTGTGGAGTTAGCGCAAACTTTG
The DNA here is from genome assembly GCF_051943395.1 of Hippocampus bargibanti. NCBI lineage: Eukaryota > Metazoa > Chordata > Actinopteri > Syngnathiformes > Syngnathidae > Hippocampus > Hippocampus bargibanti. The sequence goes on from NC_142734.1 coordinate 25,570,085, forward strand.
AGATATGCGAGGAGCTGGAAGTCTCAAAGCGACTACAACGGGAGAGGATATTTGACCAAGTGTACCAAACCATGGATAAGTTGGACCTGAGTTACAGAACTGTGATGGTCTGAAAGACGCATTCAAGCCCAACAGTCTCATTGACTTCTATGCCGCCCTCCCAAACGACACATATCCAAACAAAAAAAACACGCAATGAAAATGTCCAAATGTTTTTGGCAGCACGTATATCTGCAGGAAAAGCTTTTCTGGCATGAAACTGCTAAAATCTCCGATGAGATCAAGATTGACAGAAGAACATTTGCATCAGTGCTTGAGACTGCGTGTAACTAGAATGGAACCTGATATTCAACTTCTCATCAGCCAGATGCAGGCCCACAGTTCACACTGATGAACATACATAGGTAAGACTGAGAGCTTACACAGACATACACAGGTAAGCTCACTTTTTTGACTTGAATGAGTCATTCTGAGCATAAACAAATATAATCACAATAAAATCTACTGGGATAAAATCCATCTTTACAGCCATACTGGTAGTGAAATGTATTGTGCTGTGTAGGTGCTGTATCACTTAGTTCACTTTCTCAACCTGCTTCCTTTGTGCTTTTCACAGGGAAGTTGATGAGAGAGAGCTGCAAACAGTGGTGTCTACAAGCCTACTGGAACCTACAAAAGGATTATAAGGAAGGAACACAAGAACTTTAAGAGATTGCTCATATGTGTCAGAGAGATTCTGCTCTGACAACTGAGCTGAACTTTTATCTGTTAAGATTGTGCATGGCACAACAGAAAGTTAATGTTCCATGACTTTTTTTTCTATGAAGAACCCAGAGAGAGTTATTTAGTTATCATTTGGATTGGATTGGATTGGATATGGATATGCCTCTCACAATGGAGAAATTTACATTTCACAGCAGCAAAGTGATGAAAGGAATGAAAGTATTATTATTATTATATTATAATCTATATTTATTTCATAAATAGTGTTACAGTAAAGTCTCGTTATATCGATATTCTCGGGAGTCTGAAAAAATATCGATATAACCGGGCTATCGATATATCCGATCCTGCGGCATGTAAATTTTCTCCTTGCGTTCATAGAAATAGTATCGTAATAAGCAGTACTATCGATATAACCGATATCGATATAACGAGACTTTACTGTATTTATTTCCTGATTTTTTTTATGTGAAGAACTCAAAGAGTATTATTTAGTTATTTATTTCGTTAATAGTGTTATCATTTGTTTCCTGACTTTTTTCTGTAAAGAACCTGGAAAGGGTTATTTGGTTATGTGTGGCTTTCTGGAAAAAAAAATTAAGCTCCCCTACGATCGTCACACTTTTTCTGTTACAAACTGACACCGGCCCCCCATCACAGAAGGGAAAAGTTATGTGGCCCTCACAGGAAAAGGTTTGGGGATCCCTGCTGACCAAAGTAGCATGCGCCCTGCTGCAAGGGGTCTGATGAGAGCCTACGAGAGCCACACATGTCAATTGCCTTCTCCCTCCAACCAACACAGCTGTCCTAATAAAGAACCTCAACTCTATCCAGAAGTTGTATCATTTACCAAACCCGCTTACACAAAGCAACACAGGTTTCCCCCTTCCCCCCCCTACTCACACTTTGATGTTTTGTATTTTATTTTTTCCTCTTGTCCGTTTGTTGGACCAGCGCTTTTTGTTATTTCATTAAACATCCTGCCCGGATCTTTTGTCTCTGACGCTCTTGTTTTTGGAGGTACACTCCAACCCTTTTGAGTATAGATGCTCCCCACCTTACGAACGAAATACGTTCAGAGCGGTCGTTCGTAAGGTGAATTTGTTTTAAAGTTGCTTCAGTGTTATATTTTGTATGGAATGTATGTTTAAGTCAAACACCGAACGGAGAGTATAAAACATAGACAGTCTAACAGTTGTAAAATAAATTCACACCTACTGTAGTATGACAACATATATCCTTGGGTCTTCAGTAAGCCATTAATGAAGCTGCTGGCACGCAATTACTGAATTACGTGACAGCAGCAATTACTTTTTGTTATGCATCACATCCTCCTGGAGCGCCAACTGGCAAGAGGGATTTCCTCCGCGCCCACATACCTTACGCAGCCAATCGTAAGCGAGCTCGGCAGATCGGGCCTGAACTGATTGGCAACAATTCAGCATACTGATTGGTCAGCCTTGGTGTCCATCGCGTAAGCATCCAGCCCTCCAATCAGAATCAAAATCAGAAAACCTTTATTCGTCCCACAATGGGGAAATTTGCAGTCCACAGCAGCAATTTGAAAGGGGGTGGAGTGGGGGGGTGAAAGGATAGAAAACAACATGTGTCTGTGTCTGTGTCCGTGCGCATGAGTTAAGCACAGTACACAGCCAATCGCGAGCAAGTTCGGCCGGAAAAAGGCATGCAATAGACATGTGAGGTGGGTTTTTGTTTTTAGACATAGAAGGCAAATGTAAGTACAGTATACATGAATATATTTTTTCATGTAACATTATAAATTTGAGTTGGTTACGCTTCAATATGAAACCTAATTTTAACTTAAAAATTAAGATAACAAGAAAACATTGGAGTAAACCTAAAGTACATCTTTTAAGTTCATTCAAACTCATAACATTTATGTCCAAACAAACTAATAACATTTAAGTTCAGTCAAACTCATAAAATTTATTTCCACTAAAAATTTTGAGTACTTTCAACTTGTTGGGTTTTACAGTGTAGAAAATCTAACTTACAGCATCTCCGTCCCAACATTTTTTGAGATACAGTGGGACCTTGGCTTACGAACTTAATTTAATTTAATTGTCCTCTGGTGTGCCACAAGGGTCTGTCCTGGGGCCACTTCTCTTTATTATCTACCTACTTCCTCTATTTTCCGTAAGTTTGGCATTCACTTTCACTGCTTCGCGGATTACACCCAACTCTACCTCTCCAGCAAACCCGACGCCTCTCTTCCACCTTCATCCCTCTCATGTTGCCTCTCAGAAATTAAATCCTGGCTTTCCCATAACTTTCTCAAGCTCAACAGTGAAAAAACTGAACTTCTTCTTGTCGGTACCAAATCCACCCTCCACAAAACTAACAGTTTCTCCCTCACCATTGACAGTTCTACCGTGTCCCCCTCCCCTCAGGTCAAGAGTCTAGGTGTCATCCTCGATAGCTCACTATCCTTTCACTCCCATATTAATAGCATTACTCGGTCTGCTTATTTCCACCTCCGTAATATTAACCGTCTCCGTCCCTCGCTCACCCCTCACTCCGCTGCTATCCTTATCCACAGTCTTGTCACCTCCCGCATCGATTATTGCAACGCACTTCTCTTCGGTGTCAATCAGAAATTTCTCCATAAACTCCAACTCGTCCAAAATTCTTCAGCCCGGATCATCACTAGAACCCCCTCCTTTCACCACATCACCCCTGTACTCCAGCAACTCCACTGGCTATCGGTTAAACATCGTATCGAATTCAAAATACTTCTGTTTACTTTCAAAGCCATCCATAACCTTGCTCCTCCCTATCTTTCTGACCTGCTTCAAATCTCTGTTCCCTCTCGGTCCCTCAGATCCTCATCCTCCCTTCACCTCTATGTGCCCTCTGCCCGTCTCACCACGATGGGATGCAGAGCTTTCAGCCGCTCTGCTCCCAAACTCTGGAATTCACTCCCACCCACCATCCGTAATATTGACTCCCTCCCTATTTTCAAGGCTCATCTCAAAACCCATTTGTTTAAAATTGCTTGCAATGTCTAATTCTCTCTGCTATTTTATTATTTATCATTTTACTTATGGTTTTATTGTTATGTGCTGTGTTCTATTGTTTTTATTGTAAAGTGTCCTTGGGTGTTTTGAAAAGCGCTTGAAATAAAATGTATTATTATTATTATATTAATTGGTTCCCAGACAGAGTGTGCAAGGCGAAAAGTGTGTATCCCAAAAATTAATTTCCCATGGGAAACCATTAAAATGAGAATAATCCGTTCCCAGGTCCCCATAAAACATAATTTTCTTCTTTCTAATTTTCTAAGCCTTAAAACTTCACAAAATATACCTTATTTTCCATCCATCCATTTTCCGTACCGCTTATTCCTCATTAGGGTCGCGGGGGGCGCTGGAGCCTATCTCAGCTGTCTTCGGGCAAAAGGCGGGGGACACCCTGAATTGGTGGCCTGCCAATCGCAGGGCACACAAAGACGTACAACAGTCACTCTCACACTCTATACCTTATTTTATGTATAATAAATGTGCTATAGTATTATGATTTAAGAAATAAACTGTACTGTACAATAAAGTAATTTTATTTACCTTAGTGATGGTCGTTAATAGCTTGATGGAATGGAGTGTCCGGGTTTCTCAGCATTAAACACTTGATGAGGAACATAGGCTTCTTTCACCATCTTGAGGAATGATCCCTTGTAGGTGCTTTCTCTGTGATAATTGTATCTAGTTCTTCATCAACTGTGATGTGTTTAGCTGGGTTGATAGCTTTTTGCATCAAGTGTACAGATGACTTGTGTGGGTTATTTGTGGAGCCTGATTGATGGGATATTTTGACCTTCCAGTCTACACTCTGCTTTTGAATTATCAAAGTTCAAACAAGTCTAAATGTCACTGTTTTCTATCCATTTCCTAACCTTTTTTTATGTTTTTTCTTTTTTACTTTTCACTTTCGTTTTTTGGTTTAAAAGGCACTGCTGGGTTCTTGACCCATCACGTGGCTTTAACTGAAGACTGGGGACGGGGAATAGAGGACAAAAACATTGGCCACCATTTTCTTTTTAGGAGAACGGGCTCGTTCGCAAACGACACATCACTCATTGTGGCAGCTCCGTGTGTATCCCAAAAAATAGTTCGTATGCCAAGGTAAAATTTTCATAAATGTAACGTTTGTAAACCGAAAAGTTCGTAAGCCAAGGTCCCACTGTACTGTACCCGCGAAAATATTCGTATGTACCGTTATTCATAAGTTGGGGAGCGTCTGTACCCCCTTTCTTGATGAAAAAAGTACGGATGATTAGCATTTTCCTTTATGTCAAAGGTGAAAGATGAATGCAATTTGACTGCATTTTTGTTTTGTTTTTTTTGTTTCAAATGTGGCCACGGCACAAACTGAACTGCCATTCCAATCACTTTAATGCGAAAGTGGCAGCGCATCGTCGTGCTTTCCATCTTGCTCGCATTGCAGTCACTGTGCACTCGAGTGAGCTGAGGAGTGGTGGCCCGACGGGTTTTTCCATTTTGTTTTATTCTTCTCGTGTCAGGGAGGCCGACTTATGTAAGGAGAGTCTTCCCGCCTGCCTGTTTTTGTTTTTCTCAATGAGCCAAACGTCTCCCCACGAAGGCCTCACAGCCTGTCTGTTAGGCCCCTTTTCCTGGAAACTTCCAGCAGAGGCTACGGGGGCAGGCCCGAGGCTGGGGGGGGGGGGGGGGGTTGTGTCTCGGTTAGTGGCGGAGGTTGTCGGGAGTGGCTGTTCTCTTCCAACAAATCACGTGACTGGCACCCAACCGTCCCTGCTCTTTTTCAATTTTCATCCCAACATGTAAACGTACCCTACATCATTGGTGTTCAAGTCAAGCCCCAGTGACCACCTATTCATTCTTTAGTGCTTATCTGGGGGTTGGGTTTTACCAGATTTCCAATTTCCAATTTTTGCAGTTCTTTCCAGCCGGGATATTCCGTCTCTCTCCAGTGCAGCTGCCGTTGGGACATGCCCGGACCACCTTACCAGGGAGTTTGGGGAAGCATCCTATTCAGATGCCCAAGCCACCTCATATGGCTCCTCTTGACGTGGAGAAGTAGCCATTCAACTCCAATGACCTCTACCTTCCCACTTTGGACCAAGCTTTTCAAAAACCAAAAACGACTGTCGAACGCAATCATTAAAAAAATCGATAGATTGAGGGAGAGATAGAGAGATAGGTAGGTAGATAGACATCTAATTTTGATGATGATGCGTGGAAGAGCGTCGATGGTGGTTTGTTGTTTATTTTTGAACGTAATCATAACAATCAAGTTCGCGAATGACAGCAGCTCTTAGTGGGGCTGGAATGTGACGCGTGCAGGCCGAGAAGGAATGCATTGACCACGCCCCCTATCCACGGCCCTCCCAATCAGAAAAGTTGGCCAGTTTCAGGGCACCCGCCAGGCGCCAAATGCAGAAAAACAAGGCGCGGACGACTTGACAAAAGTCGTATTTATGTCCTTTGGGCCCGGGGTGGACGTTTTGGAGGTCGAAGCGAGGGCTTGGTTCGAGGTGCTGGTGCTACAGCCGGCTTAGAAGAGCGTCCGTCCGAGCTTGTTTATGTGTAGTAAGGGGGAGCTTGAAACCGATCCGGCTTGCCCCATTTCCTCACTTGTTTTCCTCGTCTGCTCGCTCTCGCCTGCTGGATTCTACTCCATGTTGACGGCGCCGTCGGCGCTCTGCTGCTGTACCGCCGATGTGAAGGTGACGACTCGATGTCAAGGAAGGACCCCCGCACCCCGCCCACTCACCCGTTCTTATCTCCGTCGAAAAGCCGTGCCCGGACAGCGGGCCTGTAGGCTTAGGCCGTTTTTTAAAATCGATTTATTTTTGCGCCAAATGAAAAAAACAAAAATAATAGCGTCGGGGACGTCAAGAGAGCAGCCAAGCGGAGAGGGCGCGAGCAAGAGGGTAGTGACAGGCGTTATCGACGAAGCATCGACTGGGTCGGAACCGTGAAGAGAGAAGCCAATGAGGGGTCCCCGTCAGTGCCACGGGACAGGATTTGAGGATTTTGAGGGCTCCGTGATTGTCCGATGGAAAGTTCGGTTATCACCCAAGTACACAAAGAAGACGTCCAAGTGTCGCCCAAAACAGGTGAGTCGCCTTTGGACGCCTCGGGGGCGCGTTTCTTTGCGACGGCGACGGACTTCTCGGTTCTTGTTGTCCCGCCACTTGGACTCGCTCCGCCCGCGCTCGCTTGACACTTGAAAACAAACAACGCGAGAGAGGCTTGAGTGGCGCTTGGAATTCGAGTCGCTCGAAGTGACCGGAGTCACGTTTAATGGAGACGCCAGTCGCTCGTTTGGATTGGCGTCGCATTTCAAGTGAACACGGAACTCGAGCTCTCAAACGAAAAATGTCTGCCAATAAACACAAGCCGTCAGGTGGGTTTGCGAATGTCCGGTTGCCACTGTTTTGAGCGAGCGGCCCTTGGTTTTGTCACTCGGCCGCGACATGCTCGCTTCGCTCCCCTTTTCGAACTCCGCTCGGCATTTGGAATCGGATTCTGGGGGCGGGGGCGGTTGCGCTTGTTTTTTTCTGTTTGCATAAAGCCGACACGCACCGTAAATAATCTCGCTCCCGAGCTGGAGAATGCGTATGGCGGGGGGGGGGGGGGGGGGGGGGTGACAGCGGAATGCTGCCACCCCACCCCCGCCACTCCGGCTCCTACCCCTGCACACGCCCAAAAAATAAAGATACTATTAATCGACGATGTTGCTTTAGGAGATGGGATCAATAAACAGAGCAAATTATCAAGTGAGACAAACAAAACATCTGCCTGCTGTGCTTGTGAGTGGGGACTTTTGTTTGGGTGTGCGAATGACCAAAATATTGTTTGTCGAGCGGGGTACGTTTTCATAACGCCGCGTTTGGACTTTGTCAAGTGACGCACTTTTGCCCCGTTCTTTATCCGCTCACGCCTCTTCCTGGCAAGCTGGACGGCAGCCTCGGTGTCGCAGACGCGCCGTGCTTGTTCTTGTGAGTTTGGGCTAGTCCGCGAAACAAAAAGTCCAAAGCTCGTAGCGCAAAGGTGTGACCGAGGGACGATCCGTCCAAGCCGGCGCCAGGCGGCCTCCGGAAAGCCTCAGAATGTTTTATGTCAGCGCCGAAGCCACTGTGGGTTTTCCCGCCCTGCCTGCCGCGATTATATAACATGCGCCGGCCATTTCCAGCAGCGAATTTGGTGCAGGCTGCCTGCCTGATCCTGCGCACAGACCGAGCGTGAATGCTCCTCTTTGCCCAGGATGCAAAAGGATCCATCCGTTCACACAAGCGGTCCGAATAATCAAGGCCTTCGTCCATTCTGGCGACAACGCGGACCCAAAATGATAGCTGATGATCTGGTCTTGATTTTTTCTGTCTGTAAATGTTGCTGGCGAGCTTGCGTTATTCCAACCCGGTGCTCGTTGGTCCGAACTCGGCTTCTGGCCTCCCCCCGGGGTTTTTTTTTTGTTGATTTGGAGATTCTTTGGTTAGATTTCAAATCTTCTTTGTTTTTCTTCCAAATCCTGTCACAAAATCCTGCAAAGTTTTACAAGTGGGGTCAACGTGTCCCAAAGTCCAAGCAGATGTGTCTTGATGAAAACCCAAGACAATGGCTCTCAGCAGAAGAGAAATTGGACAGCATTGACAGCATTCGAACCATGACAACAATCAATTCACCATTTAAAGGACAATTTGTGTCCATAATTTGTAAAATCACTTCAAATGACTTCTACTGAGCGTATTTTACAAAGATTCCACGGCATATAGCTATATTTTACGTTTTAAGACTCGCACTGAATATTCAGGAAGTGTTGTTTTCGAATTGATGACGATGCCTGACGTGACGTCACGTCTGGAACGCCCGTGATCGAGAAAGCGACACACAATGCATTTTGGGTACTTTGTTTGGTCTGAAAACTGTGTAGATCCGTGTTGATGGCGAAATTAGAAGGAAAACACAGAATTAACGCGATGGTGAATCGTGTGTTGCACCAAGACTACTATTTGATACTAGTTGACACAAATTCCCAGCAGACACTACCTTGTGCATTTTATGGGACACTACATTTAAGTCCTTATGGCTCGAACTGATAGGGTAGTCCTTTTTCAATCGATTGCAAACATTTATGCTTTCCTCTTCAGAAGTATTTGAATCATATTCATAACTGGATGAGTAACAAGAAAGCATCTTCTCCGAATCTGAAGCAATTGTTTGGATTCTAGAGCAAGGCAAAGATGTGCTGGTGTGACGTCACAAACAAGGGGGCAGGACCTTCTGAAACTCGCAATTTCCAGGGTCATTTTGAAGTAGTTTTGGGACACTTTAACTAATTTTTATTGGTATTTTGCATTTGACTAAAATTATCAACGATGTCAGTCAGGAAACAAAAAAAAAATGGTGTCGGTTGTCCTTGAAGTCTCGCTGAATTGGAGCATCCGTAGTGTTTTTTTGTTTTTTCACCTGCCTGAATTCTAGAAGGAAGCCGAGTCTTTTTTGGGTTCCCTGGCTCTGCGTAGCAAAACAAAACGCAACGGCATGCAGCCTCAGACCTCTCTGAGGAAGCACGTGGGGGGTGCGTGTGACCATGTGATCAGTTGTCGTCAAACTTGCTCTGAGAGTGCGAGTGAGTGCGTGAACCAAGTTTGAGCGTTTGAGTTGAGCGTTTTTTCCTCTGTTGGGCAGGCCAGGTGAGCCGATCGGCCCTGAAGCAGCCGCGGAGTTGCAGTCTCTTCAATGCGCTCTTCTGCTGCCTGCGAGCTCCGGATGGGCCCAAACGTCTGCCGCCACAGCCGCCCTCCCAGCAGGCCTCGTCAGAGGCGCAGGAAAACGGGCCGCTTGTTAAGGTAACTTTGAAAATGGGACCAGCAACACTCTTGCGAACCTAAGTTCCACCCTACGCCTCGGCCCATCGGATCTGAACGGGTGTGACGGATGTCAGTTGAGACACGGTTGTTGCACGCACTTAGCGGGCTCCTTCTTTCGCCCGAGAAAGGAGGCGGTGCCGTCGTCTTGGAGCACGCCTGACGTAACCTGAAAATAGTTTGCGGCAGCTGGTCAAGAAAATTCCAGCGGAGAAATGATTCACACATTGTCGATGTGATTGACGGACGACCATCAATCGTCGCCAGTCCATCGCGCTGACTTTTTTCCAAATTTCTTCCCTTGACTTGCAAATGAAAATCAGCTCAAAATGTCTGCAATGGGCCGGAAAACTTTGCCGGTCAAGGAACAGAATCTGAAAAGTGCAAATAGCTTTTCCCATCTCAAATAGACTTTCAGTTTGCCTGCGCTTAAAGGACAACCGACGCCTCCGGACAAGTTGTGTCCATAATTTGTAAAATCACTTCAAATGACTTCTACTGAGCGTATTTTACAAAGATTCCACCGCATATAGCTATATTTTACGTTTTAAGACTCGCGCTGAATATTCAGGAAGTCTTGTTTTCGAGTTGATGACGATGCCTGACGTGACGTCACGTCTGGAATGCCCCTGACCGAGAAAGCGACACACAATGCATTTTGGGTACTTTGTTTGGTCTGTCAGATGTCAGTTGTCCTTTAATGTTTTGATTTCGCTTATTTTTTTGGTGGGTGTGTCTGTGACAACAATAGTTTTGCCAAATGTAAAGAGGCCAAGGGGACCAAATCTTGCTTTTTGTGGAACAATTATAGTATATTTTTCCGTTGTTGTGTTTGTTTTAAAATCGTTTCCTGAATTCCTATAAGTTGAATGACTGAGAAATGGACACGTTGACAGCCGTCAGATATCAAGGCCGATCATCCACCTGCCTGCTCATTGGTTTCTCGGAAAAAGAAACGACACAAATGATCTCTGTTGTTAAACTTGTTTCTGAATTGAGCCAATTGAAATCATCGGTTTCCAACTTCAGACCCGGGGCCATTTGCGCGCCATATGCTGCCATTTTATGGCCCAGTACTTGACATCAAATCTACTGCCGCCTCCACAGTTGTTGCCGTGGTAAATTTGAGTCCCAATTCTTCTTTTTTTTTTTTTTTTTAACTCACTCGTTGGGTGTCTCACCGGCGTCAAATGGCCGAGAAGTGTGCTAAAAGCTATCTGTATTCAGCTGTTGTTAAAGCGCTATATCAGTGTTTGAAATAGCGTCTGCCCGGACATCCGGGGCATCCAACTTTTCCGTCGGGGGTTCAACTTAGAAAACATCTCAGCCCGGGTGGCCGACTACTTCTTCAAGAAAAAAAAAAAAATAAATCAAATCAAACGTTTGCTTTATCTAACAAAGCAAACGAAACAAAGAAAAAAAAGAAAACGTTTTTTTTTTTTAAATCAAAAATTTGTTTTATTCAATGAAGCAAACCGCTACAAGCCACATGGACTCCTCTTTCTAGGCGCCTTTCAAAACTTTCAATTACACTTCAGAATCACAGTATTTTTCACGGTATTGCCAAACGAACGTTCGTTTGGCAATTTGCATACTTGGCACGGCAGCCAATCAGAAGCCCGTTTTGTGCTTCGGACTATACCGTGCCTCTAAAGTGTATTTGAGAGTTTTGAAAGCCGGTTAGAAAGAGGAGTCCACGTGGCTTTGAGCAGACAACGCAACGCAAACATTGCATTGTGCACCGTGACGACAAACGACAACTGGAGCAAAATCTTCAGCAAGGGATATTTACCATAAATTGAGCAAGGGGGCGTTTGTGGTAGGTACTTCCTTAATTAAAAAAAATCCTCTATACTTCGCAACAATGTTTTTTTTTCCCCGCGATTAGTCGTCTTTTTGTGTTTCAAGTTGTGAAAAATGGGACAGGCAACTTTATGGCCGGGCAGGCAACTTTTCAGAGTTGTCTGCCCGTGTGTCCACTAACTTTTTGTCATGAGTTTCAGACACTGCTTAATACTTTGCAACAATGTTTTTTTTGCGATTAGTCATCATATTGTGTTTCAAGTTTTGAAAAATTGGGCAGGCAACTTTATGCCCGGGCAGGCAACTTTTCAGAGTTGTCTGCCCTGGGGTCCGATAACCTTTTGTCATCAGTTTCAGACACTGGCTATATATATATATATATATATAAATTGTATTGTATTGTATGTCACCAGTTATGCGAGGTCAGCCTCCTGCCCCAGGCGAATGCCCACGACCAAGGCAAGATCTGCGTGGTCATCGATTTGGACGAGACGCTGGTGCACAGCTCCTTCAAGGTGGGCTCCCACGATCAGGCCCTTAGGCCCCCCTTTCTTTCTTCTCCTGCACACGTCACATGGTTCAAAAAATTTCAAGTCTTTATTTAGTTTTTCATTTTTCAAGGAAAATGCAAATCAAATGTTGATTTGGGGTGGCCCGGTAGTCGAGTGGTTAGCACACCGGTTTCACAGTGCAGAGGTCGCCGGTTCGCGTCCCGGTCCGGCCTCCCTGTGTGGAACTTGCATGTTCTCCCCGGACCCGCGTGGGTTTTCTCCGGGTCCTCCGGTTTCCTCCCACACTCCAAAAACATGCATGGCAGGCAGATTGACCACTCCAAATTGTCCCTAGGTGTGAGTGTGAGAGTGACTGTTGTAGGTCTTTGTGTGCCCTGCGATTGGCTGGCAACCAATTCAGGGTGTCCCCCGAATCGTGCCTGAAGACAGCTGAGATAGGCTCCAGCACCCCCCCGCGACCCCAATGAGGAATAAGCGGTACGGAAAATGAGATGAGATAATAATAATAATAACAATTATAATAATAATACATTACCTTTCAAAGCATAGGTACTATAATAAATAAAATCTAATCACAAATACAATGCAATAAATAAAATGCTCTCTCTCTCTCTATATATATATATATATATATATATATATATATATATATATATATATAGTATCATGAGAGGCTCAGCGGGACAGGACAAGAAGCGCAATGGGCGACAGGTTTGAATACAAACAAAGGTTTTAATAAAGGGTTTCAGGGGGAATTCACAAGCAACAAAGGCAAGAATAGTGTCTCTTCCAATACTTAAATCATAATAAAGTCTCTTCTGAGGTGAAACTGAAGACAGAGTTCTTTTCCATGTGGTTCTAGGCCTCACCCCTCTTGATGTCCTTCTCAGGTAGCCTAGCCACCTTTACCAAGGGTCCAAATCCAGTGTTCTGCCGTATGGTCCCAACTGGCAATGAGTTCCACACAGCAATCAGTTTCTCCACAGCGCACAGCAACAGCGCTCGTCTTCCCCACTCTGCACACTCAGAGGCTCTCCGCCTTAAAAGCCTTGCCTGCCAATCAAGCCGTGATCAGCCACAGGTGTGGGGTTTTAATTGCTGCCTTCCACCAGATGGGGCCAAAACTCTCTCTGGGTGAAGCCATCTTAGGGGAATGTACTTGCCCTCCTGGACACAGCCTCTCGTGACATCACACTATATATATATATATATATATATATATATATATATATATATATATATATATATATATATATATATATATATATATATATATATATATATATATATATATATATATATATATATATATATATATATATATATATACACATACACATATACACATACACACACACACACACACACACACACACACACACACACACACACACACACACACACACACACACACACACAGCATCTTAAAACGCAAAATATAGCTATATGCGGTTGAAAAAATACGCTCAGTAGAAGTCATTTGAAATGATTTTACAAATTATGGACACAACTTGTCCGGAGGCGTCGGTTGTCCTTTAACCCGCGACCTTCTGAAGATGCTCTGATTTACTTTTACAATCTCAGTTAGTTAGTTTTCCACTCGACCTCTCTGATCGCCCGGATGCAGCCGAGTACAAATGGTCTTCTCTGGCAAATCCCAAAGCGGGTTTCTATACGTGTGTGCGTGCGGGCCGCAGTGAAACGTCCTATTCTCGACTGCAGCGGTACCACGTGTCAGCGACGGCTTACGTTAGGTCCTGCGCAGGTCCGGGTACGCGCGGTCAGCCAATGTCTGCCCTCTGTGTTTCCGCCACAGCCAATCAGCAACGCTGACTTCATCGTTCCCGTGGAGATCGAGGGGACCACACACCAGGTAAGCGGCCCACGGCGCCGCGGAAAGGTTTGCGGCCAGCCCATGCGGCGGAGACCCCCGATGTCCACACGGTAAACGAGGCCTTTGACGCGGTCCGGTGCGGGCCTCTGCCTGGTTCAAGTAATCCAGGATAGGCTGGTTGACGCCGGCCCGGCCTTTCCTCGATTGCTTGTTTCGGGAAGGGGCTGTTGGCGGCCCACCGGATGGTCTTCCTTTTTCCGGAGGGCTTCTCTACACGAGGATCGCGGGCGGGCAGGAATAGTCCGACCGTGGGCTGCAAACGCTCCAGGAATAAACTTTTAGCTGTACGTGCTCGGCTCTTTGGATTTGCATCACCTGTCGCTCCTTCCGCTGGTGCAACAGGAATTGAACCGTAATATTTTGCTGCCAAAGCTTCACCCACAGAAAAGCCGCAAACAAGTGTCAGAAAGAAGTGACGGATTGGTTTTGTTTTTTCCACGACATGTCGGCAGGTGTACGTGCTCAAGAGGCCATATGTGGACGAGTTCCTGCGGCGAATGGGAGAGCTGTTTGAGTGTGTGCTGTTCACCGCCAGTTTGGCCAAGGTACTTTCGGATCGCAAGCTCAACAGCTATCGGGGTGGGGGGGGGGGCTCACTATGGGATGCGGTCTTCCTCTGGTGCGACCCCCCCCCCAAAACATCATTCCACCCACTCAATGGCGTCGTGTTATGAGGCGACGCCATTGAGCGGCAACACATTGATCTATATCGCCTTGACTGCTTTGGACTTTTTCAAGTCCAAAAGCAGCATTTATTTCATTTGCGCGGACTCGATTGGTTTGGTCCTATTTGTCAATCAAAGCGGCAACCCAATGAAAGATGTCACGCCATGCCCCGTCCCGTCCAGAGAGTTAAAAACTGGCGCAGCGACGAGGCCCATTTCAGTGACTGTTAACTTTAAGGGCCCTTTGATCTTGTTCTGAAGTGGCTCGACCCGAACCGCCACTTGACGCTTTGCTGCGGGTAGCTCTTGGCCAAGACAGGAGGTCTCGCCCTGTCGTTTGACTTTGGGTGTCTTGTTCGCCCCAATGATAGAGATTAGACAGACTAAGAAGTTATCATATTTAAAAGTTTCATGCTGTTATATGCTTAGTCAACACTTGTAACTCAATACACAATTGAAGCACAGACAACCTGGGGTCAATCAGGTCAACAGACACAGCAAGTTAAACTGTCAGCTTCATCTAGGAGATCTGTCCTTGCACAGAATTAATACTTGGGATACTCCTTTATCGCCAAAGTTATTTACGACTTGAACATCATGCACAGGGAAAGCTCATTAGCCAGGTTACAAATGTATTAGCTCATGGAAAAGACAATGTTTTATTGCTTACAGCTGTTGGGGCTCAGAACGTTCTAGGGGCGTGGTATTATAATCAAGCAAATTATGTTTTACGAATGTATCACTTTAATTTGCATGTACTCTCAATAAATAGCTTGGCAGAGGGCCGCAGAATTCAGACGTATGTCATGAACGACTGCGTTTCCTGTCGGCTGTAGGGACAATCTTTCTGGTTCCGAATCTTCGTCCACAGTGTCTGACTGTCATATCTCTGACACCCAACTCTGGGCCAGTACGCCGACCCCGTGACGGACCTGCTGGATCAGTACAGCGTGTTCCGGGCCCGCCTCTTCCGGGAGTCGTGCGTCTTCCACCAAGGCTGCTACGTCAAAGACCTGAGCCGACTGGGCCGAGACCTTCGCAAGACGCTCATCCTGGACAATTCTCCCGCCTCGTACATCTTTCACCCCAACAATGCTGTGAGTTGAACAGCCTGCTTCCCATCGACATGGCGCCGCAAGTTGCTGTGCTTTTGGGAACAACAAATAGATGGAAACAGTCGCGAGCGTTGTAAAATGTGGACTTTTTCAGATTTTCATATCCCCCCGCCATTGGGAACAGAAGCACCAAGTGGCCATTTATTTGCCATTGTCAGCCCTGCGCAACTTTGTCCGACATTTTTGTCCGTGCGTGGTCCGCAGGTGCCCGTGCTGTCATGGTTCGACGATGTGGATGACTCAGAACTCCTCAACCTTTTACCCGTCTTTGAAGAACTCAGCCGGGCGGAGAACGTTTACACCCAGCTGGACCAGCTTCGCGGACATTGAGGAAGCGCCAATCTTCCGCCGCACAAATTGAACCGGGCGGGAGCTCTTCAACTCTCCGTCGATCTCAATCGCGACACCAGCAAGGGCTTTAAGACATTCTAAACACCACCACGCCCCAAGATGACTGCGGCAAGAACGATTCCACGCATTTGCAATTGCCGCCTGTGTGAGGACACTGCAACCGAAGCGCTTCCGTTGGTCACGTCCAGCCATGTATGCAAATCCCTCCTGTGCCAAAACCGTTGCTGTCATTCCCTCATTTGACTGTTCAACATAATTTTTAATCGAGTGCCTTTTAGGACCCAGGATAGCGGGGGTTGAAATCACTACCAGGTTTTATACACAATTTTGTTGTTTTATATGCAAATCACATTTTAAAACAGTTCATCTATGCAAGCCACTTTTGTCCAAATTTTACTTCGCTGCAAGTCAGTGTTGGCCTTAGAAATGAGCAACAAAACAAAACGTCTTTTCGGAAAAGGTCACTCTGCGGGCTATGAGCCTCAATTCCTCTTGCTCCCAAATCGGACCGGTTCACATTACAGGACCAAATGTGACTTGTGACGTGAACCAAATGCATCCGTGAAGGGGCACGCATTTGCACAAATCTCAATGTCATGTGGAGTGGGTGTGCTTCCATCAGGAAATCTGCCCCACCCCCTGCTCACATCTGCCTCAGTTCTCACACCTTGGTGGCAATTTCAAGGACTTTTTTTCCGCAATTTTTTTGTGGATTTTGATGGCATCCACTTTGGATGGCAACGTCCAGACTGCAGTCATGTTGGCCAATAAATTTCCGTGTGCCAGATTTCAAACACAAATTGCAATTGTGCTGTTCTCAACTATTCCTATTGAACCCCCCCCCCCCCCTTTAAAAAAAACATTGATACTGATACATTTGGCCTGAACCAATCACAATTGACTTTCAGAATGAACAGTGTTTTGTGTACTGTTCTATGTGTGTATTTTCTAAATGTCAGTCTTTGTGTTGATTGGATTTTATCTTTGGCGCCTCTTAAAGTAGTGGCCCGAGTCATATTTCAAACTTGAGACCAAAAAAAAAAAATGCCTTCAACCTGCTCTCACGGTGCTGGCCGCCTGTGTTAAAACATGGTGAAATCACCCATCATTCTGTTCATAAATATCAGCAGCATTTGTTTGTTTGTTTGTTTGTTTGTTTGTTTGTTTGTTTGTTTGTTTTCCAATGTGTCTTCTGTGGAGAGAAAAAAAATGACTTAGGCCATTATTTTAAGAAGGTGACGGCCGGTATGTATCCTTCAGATTGAGCGAGGAGGACAAAATCCTAATCACGACAAGTCTATCGGCAGCTAAGCGGCTGACACACTGGAACGACATGCCGGCGCACACACACAAGCCGCATGTTCAGTCAAGATTTCAGACTCAATGCTGATTGAGGGAGTCGGCGGCCGGGTGTGCCTTTTGTCACTTGGAGCAATAAAGGTGTTTTGCCTGGAAGAGGTTTGATGACTTCCACACTTGAACACATGTCATGCTGGCCACATGCCGCTGTGCTCCTTGCAGCAGAAAAACACTTGAAAATGGTCTGGGTTTATTTGGGGGTAGACTATAGCCATTGACATGCAGTGAAGTTCATGGCTGGTGAGGCACTGACGTCATCACAGTCAAATTTACAAACATATGAACTCTACAGAGTAGCTTATTCACCATTTGATTGGCAACAGTTAACGTGTTTTGTTTAAAATGTCATTCTTCTTTATGTAAACTGTAGCATCGAAAAAAAAAATAAAAAAACCTTATTGTGTTACCTTTACTTATAAATGAAGTCCATGCGCCGCTCCTTCTGAAGAAAGGCATCAATAACTTCTTTGTAGAAGCCTTCCTTATCTTTCTTCAGTTTTAAAAGTCTCTCTATTTCTTTCAATTTAGATATGTAATCCTCCATTCTGAAAATAAGGCCAAGCAACACGAAAAAATGTCTGGATGGTTGCACTTAACTTACTGTTTACTGTAGCTTGCTCTCACTAATTCTATTATTCTGCAGCTGAGGAGGCGCAAGAAGAATCTGTAATCACCAGCGCCCCCTGTCATGAGGCAGGAGAACTGTGTGCCTCACCTCTGCACACAGTTTTGATAAAAATAAAATTTCGAAAAAGTAGAAATCACTAAATAAATATAACTGTTTAATTTATTTTTTCATTTGATATTTCCATGATGACAGGTGAGGCATGGCCTCACCTGCCTCCCCTGACTGCATGTCACTGCTATTAGCCCCAAAAATGTATTTCTCATTAATACTCAACATTTTGAACTGTTGCCATTTGGCTGTCAATCAATGTTCCAAGCTGTGCGAGTGCGCAATCGCGCACTGCTTGCACATAGCGCACAAGAACATGCAGCGCACATTTTGCAATGGAACTCAATGAGTGACATGTGTCCAGCCAATGATGCCGTACAGTTCACGTACGCTACACAGCCAATTGGAACAGAACGGCGCGAATGTGCCCTGCCCATACGCGCCGTGATACTCGTGTGAAACTGGTGTGTAGCCATATTAGTGATGGGAATTCCGGCTCTTTTCAGAGAGCCGGTTCTTTTGGCTCGGCTCACTAAAAAGATCCGGCTCCCAAATTTTTGCTCATTTTGTTTGTTTTTTTGTTGATGAAATTAATTAACTACCAAAAATCATGTAAAATTATGTGAAAAACAAATTACTCATGTAAAAAATACACTATATCAAATATTTTTATTTATATGGCTTGATTTATATGTGCGCAAAGAGCATCCACGAACGTCCACTGTCCCTGTGGTTACTCTGGTCTGATGATCAGCTGTCACTAATTTGCTTTTCAGATTAATAATGCTATCATACCAACGAGTAAAAATATAATAATTGAGCAATAGTAACAACATAATGTGATAACATTTGTCCACCTATCTACCTCTAAGCCCCCTCCCAATCCTCCTCCTCACTGCTGCGTGTGTCTGTAATATCTCCCCTCCCTCCTCTACCACGGATATCGACCAATCATGTGCGGCTTTAACTGAAGACTGGGGGCGGGCTCCCATTTCTGGCTCCTTGTTAAGAACCGGCCTTTTCGTTCACTTCAGAGATTCGGCTCTAGGAACAGGCTCGTTCGCGAATGGCACATAATTCGTACACATCTGATTTGCTCACAGTGGTCCTCAGTGTGCTCAGGGAGCTTCTGTGTCTGCTCAATTTAGACTCTAAATTGACTCTAAATTGAGCAGACACAGAAGCTCCCTAAATTTTAGCGGGAACATTGCTGTCAATGCATAAAACGGTTTTGTTTGTTCCAAATGAGCTTAGGGATATCCAAATTGAGCAGCTTGCGCTTCAGTCCCAGTTTTGTTTCATTTTTGGGTGAGTTTACTGTTTGTTTGTTTGTTTGTTTGTTTGTTTGTTTGTTTTGTTGTCCTGTTGAGAACCAAATATTAATATATTTATTTTATAAGCACCTATCAAAACTCCCAAGGACATGATACTGCAGGGCTGTCAAACTCAAATTTACAGAGGGCCAAAATAAAAAAAGAACATTGTTGAGGGCCCAACCTTTTTTTTTTTAAATGAACTTGTTTTGTTTTTATTTTTTTTAAGATACAGTGAACTTCTGTATTAAGCGTCCTAATATAATACAATTGAATTTTTGCTAAAATACTGAAACCAGAACAGGTTTAATAAAATAAAAACAAAAACTGAAAAAAACATCTGGCTTCTATACAGTATCTTTAACTTTATTCATTTGAATTGTAACCTAAATCTTTTTATCACAGACCATCAAGGCCAACACCTAAAAAATATCTCTTCCAATTTGAACAGACCATGCCATAATTACTCTGATGATGCCCATGGGTCCAAGCCAGATACTTAGCATCGCGTTTTATATGCATGTGCATCAATTTCTGGAGTTAGGATCTGCACAGAGGAAATCCTCAGGACTGAATGAAGGTGTTCATCAGTGACACAACTCCTATGTGGTGTTTGTTCATCTTCATTAATGAAAACAGTAGCTCATAGATATGCGCTCCCGAACATAGAGAGCATTTGCGCAGCCTGTGAGGAAGGTAAGGTGGAAATTGCGCAGCACCGACAGTCATATTTTGACTTGAGCGTGTCATGGCGCTGCAGCTCAATAAGCTCCATTTGGAGATTGTTTGGTGCGTCATTCACATCAAACGTTATGGGGTTGCTAAAAAAAATTAATTTACATGTTTGGGCTTGAAAGTCGGCAAATCGTCGGGTAATAAATGCAGACACTTCGAGCTTCGAGTATCGCCAATGCTGCGGCATTTTTGGCAATCAAAACAGACAGTTCCGCCACTCTGAGAAAAATGCCACAATTGCAGGATGTTTGCCACACATGGAGGCTGCCACACACCGAGCCTGCTCCATTTGCCTTCCGTTGGTGTTTTTAAAACACGAACGAAAAGTGTCGTGGACGGCAGTGCCCCTTCTAAGGCTGGCCCGAACACGGCCCCAATGACCCGGCTCTTAGGCTGTACAGGGCAGAGCAGGCATTCCTCACAGTCCTACACATCCTCACATCCTACTAAAGGGACAGAGAATTGACATACCAACCATGAGAAATGATGTTCTTGCTAAACTGCATGAAGGTCGCCAAGCCGTGATAAAGTGTAGAGAGCGAGTGCGCGGGCGGTATGGTGGCCTGGGCTAAGCCAACAGCTGAACAAGTTGTTCTCAACTGCTGAACATGCTGCAAGGAGGGAGGGAACCACAGAGAGCCAATGACTCCATCACCATATCCAGGCCGACCATGGGGAAAGCTAGGAGCAGATTTGTTCATGCTCGGAAACAAGACCTACTTGCTGGTTGGAGACTGCATGCAGGTGGAAATAGGTCCGTTGGCCTCCACAAAATCGAACGAGGTAATCCGCCACCTTAAGTGACAATCGACACCATTTTTTTGTTTCCTAACTGACATCATAAAAACATTTTATAGCATCTAAAATATCGAAAACACGCAGGCTGATATGACAAATGCAAAACACAAATAAAAATGACTTAAAGGACAACCGACGTCACTTTTTTGTTTCTTAACTGACATCAGAAAAACGTTTTATATCATCTAAAATACCCAAAACATGCAGTATGATATATTTATTCAAATGCAAAACACCAATAAAAATGACTTAGTGTCCAAAATCTGCACAAAAATGAGCTGCGAATTGGGCATTTTCAGAAAGTCCCGCCCCCAGTTCGTGACGTCACGCCAACACGTCTAGCATTGCTGGAGAATCAAAACAACGACTTCAGATTCTGAGAATATGCTTTCTTGTTACACATCCAGTTATGAATATGATTCAAATAGTTCTGAAGAGGAAAGCATACATGTTTGCAATCGATTAAAGAAGTCCTTCCGTGTCATTTTGAGGCATCTGGACTGCAATGTAGTGTCCCAGAGAAGAGGCATAAAATGCCCACCGAGCTGTTGTGAGGAACGAATCAGCCCGTTTCCACAGGCTGATAAATTCCTTCCATGGAGCTTGGACGCCCTATTCTGGCGGCTTTTAGGTGCAACACGAGGTTTTCAGACCAAACAAGTATAGCAAAATACACTGACGTGATGGAAGGACTGCTACAATGTCTTTTTTTCAGTCAGGGGCGTTCTTTTCGTGACGTCACGTACGGACTCGTCACCAACTCAAAAACAAGACTTCCTGAATATTCAGCGCGAGTCTTAAAACGTAAAATATAGCTATATGCGGTGGAATCTTATTAAAATACGCTCAGTAGAAGTCATTTGAAGCCATTTTACAAATTATGAACACAACTTGTCCGGAGACGTCGGTTGTCCTTTAAAGTGTCCCAAAACCACCACAAATGAGCTAAAAACTTGGGAGATTCAGAAAGTTCTGCCCCCTTTTTCGTGACGTCACGTTGGGATTGGTCCACCCACCAACTGCCTTGCTCCAGAATTAAAACAATGGCTTCAGAGAGTTCAGATACGGAGAAGATGCTTTCTTGTTACTCATCCAGTTATGAATATGATTCAAATACAGTAAAGTCTCGTTATATCGATATCGTTTATATTGATAATACTGCTTATTACGACACTATTTTCATTTCCCGTGCACATTTCTAGTCTTTTTATGTATAATTAGTTCCGTTTAGTACGATTCGTGGTTTTTACGATAATCCGGTTACTACGGTGCTCTTTTTCATCTCCCGCCGGCCATTTTGCTATGTTTATATCGATACACGCCATCGGTCGCGCCATTGGTCGACTTGGTTACGTGACTTGGTCACGTGAGTTTGTTACGTGACCCGCTCCCGTGTAGCAGAGCCATTTTCATTTTCAGATGCTAGCTCGTGTGTAGCAGACGAGATTGAAGTGTTTGTGTTAAAAGGTAAAACTGGGAAGCAGAAGAAGATTGCTGACTTTTTTAAATTGCATACATAATCCAGTAAGATGTAAGCGTTGCAGTTTCCCTGTTGCGTTATGTACATGCCCACTGTACTGTATATGAATGCAATCGTTTTTTGCAACAATGTTTCTTGTTTTGTCTGCTGAAGCGTAATTTTGAAAATTACCATACATTCCATACTGTGTATTAAAGGACAACCAATGTCACTTTTTATTCAAATGCAAAACACCAATAAAAATGACTTCACGCCAAGACGTCTTGCATTGCTTGTGAATCCAAACAATGGCTTCAGATTCGGAGAATATGCTTTCTTGTTACACATCCAGTTATGAATATGATTCAAATACACTGTAGTTCTGAAGAGGAAAGCATACATGTTTGCAATCGATTAAATAATTATATGTGCCATTTTGAGGCAACATTGGGGGAACATCTCTCACCCAAAAAAAACAGGCACAAAATGGCGAGCTCATGGCCAGCTCCGTTTCTTATATGGCGCTTGGATGCCCTCCTTTGGCTGCTTTTGTTAATGCAGTTCGGCCCAGGACGCATATATCGACAGTACGGTTATATCGACATTTTTTCTAACTCCCGAGAATATCGATATAACGAGACTTTATTGTAGTTCTGAAGAGGAAAGCATAAATGTTTGCAATTGATTAAAGAAGTCCTTCCGTGTCAATTCGAGCCGTCTGCAAGCGACGAAACCGGTGAAGATCTGGACTCCGATATAGCAGCCCAGAAAATGCACAAGATGGCGCACAAGCGGCGTTTCGTCCAGTATATGGAGCCACTTATAAGAGCCGTAAAGCCGCCCGTGATTTGTTAAAATCCGTGGTAGAAGACAGAGGGGTGGGTTTTACGCACACACACACAAAAGAGACAGCGGCACAATTTGAGCAGCACACAAACATCAGAGATGTTGAGACGAGAGAGAGCTCGGCAGCGCTACAGAATAACAAACAACACTGTGGAAAGTGGATGTTTGTCCGATCGGTTTGCTCCACTAATATGGCAATTGCTCTCTTTCACCAGGTGAGCTCACAGTTAGCATGCAGTGTGACTAAATGAGTAAACATGCATCAAACTTCCGCTATCCAAGCACCGAATCGCTAACTCCGGTTAGCTTCCTCGCTTGCCTCCGCTGGTGCTCTACTGCTCTGCTCCGTTGGAAATGGCTGCTTTGCCAGCTGGGAATTTGTGTAAACTTACACCTTCTTTATGCGTGTTACCGCAATTGGCTGCCTGCCACACAACGATTCACCATCACGTTATTTATTTCGTTTTCCTTCAAATTTTGCGATCAGCACGGTGTTTTCAGACAAAAAAAGTACCCAAAATGCATTGTGTGTCGCTTTCTCGGTCAGGGGTGTACCGAATGTGATGTCACTTACGGCATCGACATCAACTCGAAAACAAGACTTCATGAATATTCAGTGTTACTTTTAAAAGGTAAAATATAGTATGCGGTGGAATCTTCATAAAGTGCGGTCAGTATAAGTCATTTGACTTCGACTGACTAATTTTACAAATTATGGACGCAACTTGTCGGGTGGTGTCGATTGTCCTTTAAATCAATCTATGCACGCCATGGGATCCCAGACCTTCTGGTTTCGGATGGAGGGCCCCAGGTTTCCGGAATGGTCTTCACAGCGTTCGCGGAGCCCTATGGGGTCCGCCACATTACAAGTAGCCCACGATACCCTCAAGGTAATGCCGAGGCAGAACGTACAGTTCCGATGACCAAACGCCTCTTGAAAAAAGCAGATGACCCCTATCTGGCCTTGCTCGCGTACAGGGCTACCCATTTCGAAAACAGGTACAGCCCAGCTCAGCTTCTCAGGAGACATTGTGTACAGAACCTCGTCAGACTCAACCCAGGACAGTGTGTGTGGATTAAGGACCAGGGAGCGGAACGGGCCATCATCGAAAGACATGCTTCCCACGATCATATCTGGTCGAGGGACCTCACGGGACAATCCGACGAAACCGGCGTCATCTCATCCCAATGAGGTCCTCGCCTGAGCAGAGTGGCTGTGATGAAGCGGAGCGGTCCTCAGGAAGCAATCCAGAAAGACCATCAGCGGGACCACTACAGCATAATCTTCCAGACCCGCCACCTACTCCTTCTACCAAGACCAGGTTTGGGAGAGTCGTGTTGAAACCAACCATGTTGGACTTGTGATTTTTTCCCTTTTCCTCTTACTTTCAAGCTCCGCTTACAGGGTTGTTAAAAAAAAAAAGAAACGGGGGTGGGTTGGTACATAACGATGTTTTTGCCATACAATGTTCAGCCCATTACAGAGCATAGAGGATCAGTGAAGATGGCCAATCAAGTTATTGTTTTCGAATGGATTGTCTCAAATAAGAGCAACGTTTGTTTTTCCTATGCAAACCTTTGGCACAGTCTTAGACGTGAGCAGACCTTTCAACCACGAGGCAGAATAATCCTCAAGGTCTGTTGAATCATTGGTAGTCTACCCAATGATTCTAGAAAGGGGAGGTGTGGTGTAATCACTGAGAAGATCAGTGTCGCTGGGTGATTACGTCAGCAGGGGGCGTCAAGAACCAGAAGAGGCAGTGACTGGGCGAAATGGATTGCAATGGAAGTCAAATAAAAGTTACCCACGTTTACGCAACAGATGGACTTACATGTGCCTTATTTGACAACACGACAGCTCGCAGGTCCGTGAATGCTCCTCATGTCCTTCTCTCAGGGAGCAATGGAGACTACAATTATCTACCCCCACCACCTTAACTAGTTCAAAAAAATAAGCTAATGTGACGATACAACATATAGGGTAACATTTTTCACCAAGTCTTTTGAAATATTTTTGTTGACTATACTTTGTCAAAACAAGGTGCTAACACATTTTAATTAAAATATCCATCCATCCATTATCCATACCACTTATTCCTCATTAGGGTCATGGGGTGTGCTGGAGCCTATCCATTATACTAAAATAAAACTTGGTTATTTTTCCTGGAATAGTTTACATGAGTATTTTGGGACTAATGTTAAGCAGATTCCTTACTTACAGACAGTGTATTGTAGGTGTTCAAATACCTGACATGTTTCGGCGACTACTTCCGCCTTCGTCAGAGTGTCACGGATGTTGCTGTGACGCGCCATTTTCAGCTGGTGTTGCTATGAGGGCGTGACCTACCTGTCAGAACTGACAGGCAAGCCACGGCCCCCGCTGTCCGCTCGTCCCTCCAGGATGCTGCTCCAGCTAGTAGAGAGCATGTAAGCTCCCTCATCCCTGTTGATGGTCCTTGGTCCTCGCTTTCGGATTTCAATGGCCTCCCTGCTCCAGCGCTGATGTTTGTTGTCTTCGGTGCGGATGACTCTGGCCTTCTCCCAGTCCATGATGTGGTTCTCTCTTTTGCAGTGGTCCGTGATGGCTGATTTATGGTGCTCCTGTTGTGCTTGTTCTTTTATTGCTCTCGTTTGGATTGTTGCCGTCTCGTTGCACTCGTTCTTGTGCTCTTTTTTCTTGTAATGAAACTCCTTCCTGTCTCCCCGATGTATGATTTATTGCATGACTTGCATGGGATTTCATATATTGAGTTACATTTGTTTTCCGGGAGTATTTTGTCCTTTGGGTGTACCAAGATTTGACGGAGAGTTGTGTGTGGTTTGACCGGTGTGTTTATGTTGTGTTTCCTCAGTGCCCTTTGTATGCGTTCTGTGATTCCTCTTATGTACGGTAGTGTTACCATTGCTCTGTGTTCTTGTTTGTTTGTTTGCTTTTTCTTTCTTCCCTGTCTTGTGTTGTTTTTGTTTTTAACCTGCTCTGCCCCTTTAGTTATTGCCCACTGGGGATATTGACATTTTTTCAGTGCGTGTTGTATATGTTTTTCCTCCTGTGTTTTGTCTTCCGGGTCCGTGATTATTGTGGTGCGTTCATGTAATGTTCTGACGACTGACAACTTATGAATAGTGGGGTGTTCAGATGTCCAAAGGAGATATTGGTCAGTATGTGTAGGTTTCCTGTGTACTTTTATTTTGATGTCCCCGTTGTCCGTGTGGTGTATGTTCAAGTCCAAGAAGGCGATATTTTGGGACTACTTTCCCCCTCGCATTAATGTAACATCATTTGGTAGAAAAGGCTAACCTCAAAAGAGTTGTGACCCAATGCTCTTTGAATCCACAGTTGAATGGTTTTGTATTCTGTAACAGCGATGAAAAGGTTTCTTCAGCCGTCATCTGTACAAATTTGAAGGTTTCGGACGTTTCGCCTCCTATCCAAGAGGCTTCGTCAGCGAACTAAAGTCTGACTGGTCGTATCGGCCCTATTTATATATCCTTAATGTCCAGCCATGGCGGCGCCGGACACAGCTATGATAGGTCCCTACTCTCAGGTATGGGGGAGCAGAGGACCACTCCCTGTGGCCCCACTGATTGTTCCTACATTCCTGACTAACGACTGGCCCATTTCCCCCACTCCCACCGGTATCACCTCATCAGCATTACGAATGTTGCCTAACCTGTTTTGCCTAAGCAGGCTATTGTATGAACGATCCAAATTGAACCTCACCCCACCAGACCGGTTTAATGAAGGATTTTGTTGTTTTATAAGAATCGCTTCTTTTACCCCCTTTTCAAACCATCTATGTTCTTTCGCTAAGATTTTAACCTCATTGTCGTCAAATGAGTGGTTGCTAGCTTTTAGGTGCAAATGTACTGCCGATTGAGGCCCACTTGTATTATCCCTGCGATGTTGATAAAGTCTTTTTTTGAGAATTTTTTGAGTCTCCCCAATGTACTGCTCTTTACAATTTTCATTCTTACAATGTATGGAATAAACTACATTACTTTGTTTTTCATTTGGTAGCCTATCTTTTGGATGCACTAATTTTTGCCTTAACGTGTTTATCGGTTTGAAATAGGTAGGAATTTTATGTTGCCAAAGGACTCTTTGTAATTTTTCAGAAACTCCTGCAATGTAAGGTACTGCTACTCCTCTCCTTTTTGTATCTTGAGAATTATTGGTTTCATTCCCTATTCTTTCTTTCTGACATTTGTTGAATGACCACTGAGGGTACCCACAGTTTGTGAGTGCTCTCCTGATATGTTTTGACTCCTTTTCTCTACCTTCAATATTAGTTGGTATTAGTTTAGCCCTATGCTGGAGGGTTCTGATAACTCCTAATTTGTGTTGTAAAGGGTGGTTAGAGTCAAAAAGTAAGTATTGGTCAGTGTGCGTAGCCTTCCTAAAGACTTCTGTTTTTAGCGCTCTGTCCTCTTTTATAATTACTTTACAATCCAAGAAGGCTAGTTGGTTCTCTTTAATGTCCTCACGAGTAAATTTAATGTTGATGTCTACAGAGTTGAGGTGATCTGTGAAGGATTGAATTTCTTGTTTTTTTAATGATGACAAAAGTATCGTCCACATATCTAAACCAGAGTCTAGGTTTTGTCCCCGGGAAGGATGTGAGGGCCTGTTTCTCCATCTCTTCCATGTACAGATTAGCCACTATGGGTGAAACTGGTGAGCCCATAGCACAACCATGAATTTGTTTATAAAATTTCTCCTGAAGTGTGTGCCGGTGCTTGTGCGGTTGCGTGAGCGTGCATGCGTGTGTTTGTGTGTGCGTGGGCGTGTGTTACTTCCGGGTAGAGTGAACGCTCGCGCTGCTCACCCGCAGAAAAATATTTTTTTATTATTATCCTGTGACCGTAAAGTGTCCTTGTGTTTTAAAAGACGTTTATAAATTGAATGTAAAATTATTATAATAAAATTAAATTGGTCAGAAAGCCACAACGCGGAGGTGACGTAACCCAACGATTACTTTGTGCGTGCATTAGTGCGACTCGACCGAGCTTTTTGACGCGACTCCAAGCAAAACCGAGAAAGGAAAGGATTCCGCTGAAGGGCCAAAGCCATCTCGGGACGTCAGGAACGCAGGTCGGGTGACGGGGGCGCACGCTGTGTCGCCGAGAAACCTCCAAATATCGCACGGATGACTTGACGTTTTCCAGTTAATTGTCGAAATGTTAGCATTTGTGGCCGCGCTTAGCTTGGCTGGCTATTCGACGAGCGGCGGGCGAGTGTCAAACAAAACAACAACACAAACCGCTTGCCACTCTGAAAATGTTTTTTTCTTTCGATTTTTTTGTACATAACGTACACAGTCTTGTTCTCGAAAGCGACTGGATTCCGGTGCGGTGGGCGACGTTTGCTGCGAGGTTTGCTAATACATGAAAGTTCGTTGCGTCTTGTGTGCTGCCGATCAACAGTCGACATACACCGGTTTCTAAGGCAAGCGAGCAACCAAAGAAACGTTTCTCAAACATGACGTGACGCGAGAGAACAACAAAAGAAATATGATTCGTGACGTCACGCTATTAACAAAAACAACGACAAGAAATAACCCCATGACGTGATTTTAGTCGGGGGACTAAAATAAGAAGGTCTGTTTTGGATTGCGCTAATCGATGGATCGTTGCTTTTAGGTAATGCTGCAGGCTCGGGCAATAGTTTCAACCTGTTCCCCTTTTCAAAATGGCGGCACACGTTGTTTGTTTTTGGACTTTGACACCCCCCGCTCATTTTTTTCCGTATTGCATCGATTCTCAAAAGCTCAATTGAAAACGCGTTAATAATAATACATTTACTTTTCAATCGATGAATCAAATAATCTAGTATCAAACCAATTGACAATTTTGTGAATTTTTTTCCCATTGCACAATCAACGATAGCATTGGCGTTTACAACATTTGCAATCACTCCCTCGCCCATGGCGGCCTCCAAAATGTCGGCAAAAGTTCAACGGACCTTTTTTTCATAACATTCTTGGCTGGAGGTACAGTGAGCGCTATGTAATCGATTTTTTTTCTTTCCCCAGATCTCATCTCGTTGCAGCACCATGAACGTTTTTGACCGCAACATCAACTTGGATGCTCTCTTCAAGTTCTCCCAAATGTGCGGTTGGTTGCGTGGCGTCAGATGTGTCTGACGGGTGCCCCGGTCCTCAGCTGTTTGTTTGCGTTTGCCCTGGCAGATCTCATTCCACCCAGGTGCACTTGAAGAAAGTCTACTCCAGCTTGGCGGTGTGCATGTTCTTGGCTGCGGCTGGCGCCTACACGCATGTGGTCTTGCGCCTCTTCCAGGTACTCTGAGTCCGAACGTGTGGTCTTGGGTGTGGTGCGCTTATCGCCCAACGACTGACGCCCAATGGTGTGCTTTGGTTTGGAAAGTATTCAGGGTGCAACCTGTACCTTACAGCCTCCTTCCAAAACGGAGTTTTTGTGGCCACGTGCTGATGAAGGCCGGTCGTCGAGGGGCGACACAATTAGTGGTTAGCAATTTTACAGCCGCTTGACGGAGCTTTATGCATATAACGTCCATCGGCCAGGCTTCAGTGTTTTTGGTCCCCATTTCAAGCAATACTTATTCCGAGGGGAGGGGGTCAAAGCGCGTAGCCTGGAGGACAAAGGCCGCCGTCCGTCACTTCCTCTCTCCATTTGTAAAGTCATTTCCAAACGTGCTAACGGTTCAAGTTAAGCGTGCGGTCAGGCAGCAGTCTTTATGGGGATCTGGGAATGGATTATTCTAATTTTAATGGTTTCCTATGGGAAATTAATGTTTGGTATACACACGTTTTGCCTTACACACTCTGGGCACCAATTAAGTTCATAAGCCAAGCTACCACTGTATACTGTGTTTTGTAAAACTACATGGAAGGAAATTGTCGGGGTTGCAAGTGGCAGAGGTCCCACGTTTGCCAACTGGCCAGCGGTGGGCCAGCGAGGGGGCGATATTTGACATGTGGCCCATTTGTCAGGGTGGCGTGGTGTTTGCCCTGGCGTCGATGGCGTTGATGGCGTGGCTGGCGGTCACACCGCACGATCCCCGCACGGAGAAGAAGCGGCTTGCCATCCTGGCTGGATTCGCCTTCCTCAACGGTTTGTACCTCGTCCCCAATTTGAGACTGCGAGTAGCAAAATGGGACTCAGCTCGCTCTTTATCCGCCGGCTTCCCATTTAGGCGCTGGTCTCGGGCCAACACTGGACTTTGTCATCGCCGTCAACCCCAGGTATGACCGCCGCCGTTGTTCAGCGTGACCGATCGAGTCACCTCCAAAGTTAGCTACGGGACTCCGGCTCGCGTCGTCCTTTTCGGAAGCGCTTTCCTTCGTGCTGATGGGAGCTCGCCCTCGATGATTTCGGGCTTGTTTTCTTGCGGGTGAGATTAGAAAAGGAAGGAAAGTCGACGCCTTACCCGTTGGCGGCGACAACCATGCTAACGCTCACACGCTTCTGCCCGCTGTCTGGCACCTCGATGTAGCCCAAAAAGAGGCCGTATTTCGTTGTTTTTATTTTTACACTTGGCAACCCGTGTTTGGTGACGCCAAGCTTTTTCAGAGCTGTTCCCACTGGTGAACGAAATGTCAGCTTTGCTTTAAAGGACAACCGACGTCTCCGGACAAGTTGTGTCCATAATTTGTAAAATGGCTTCACATGACTTCTACTGAGCGTATTTTACAAAGATTCCACCGCATATAGCTATATTTTACGTTTTAAGACTCGCGCTGAATATTCAGGAAGTCTTGTTTTTGAGTTGGTGACAAGTCCGTACGTGACGTCACTGAAGGAATGCCCCTGACCGAAAAAAAGACACATTGTAGCAGTCCTTCCATCACGGCAATGTATTTTGCTGTACTTGTTTGGTCTGAAAACCTCGTGTTGCACCAAAAAGCCACCAGAAGAGGGTGACCACAGCAAATCAGTGTCCTCCATCTTTAGAGGTTTGATCTGCATGTTTGTTTTGGCCAAGCTTCCTGACACAACCCTCTGTATTTATCTGGGCTTGGGACCGGCACAAGAAGACTTATGTCCTTTTGTGGCTGCACAACAAGCAACTCACTCAGTAAAAGGCTCCCAAACACAAAATGGTCATCGGCACAGCAACATTGAAAAAAGCAAAAACTTTAACAAACGTAATAAACATGTTAAAAGCCAATTTGCCGGGAGAGGGGAGCCGTTGCGTGTTCACACGCCGCCATCTTGGGAAAACAAAAATTACAAAGAATATGACAACACAAAGACACAGAGATTCATTTATTCTTCAGCACTTGCTGTACCCTCTTTGTGATGGCATGAAGCAGTTCTAGATGAAAGAAGAGAGGATCAACGCATCCATTTCAGTAGTGGATCAGGGACGTCATGGTGGAATTTGCACGTCTACTACAAGCTAAATGTTGAAAGCAAACACGCAGCTGTAGCATCCATTCACGAAAAGACATTGTCTCACATCTCCTGTCCCACATAAATCCGCTTCAATTCCAAGTCGCGACAGTTCTACATACGCATCGGCGCTCCTTTTTTCTTATCGCGGGCTCCTCAAGCCATGCATCCATCCAACCGCAGACTGTCCCAACAGCACCGCTGAACAAAGTGGGGCTGTGAAGATGCTGCCCATTACAGGCGCAAAAAAGCACAATGGCCCCACAACTGTCCAGTGATGACAGGCAAATGGCACCGACATTCCTCCCATTCAAAAATAGTACTGACACATTCATGCTACCGAAAGGCGCAACCGCTCAGCACAATCTCCTCCTTGATGATTGTCGTGGCCATATCCGTTCCACACGACGCGCAACAACACAAAGTGACAAAAGAAAACAAGACAAAAACAACAAAAAAGCAAGGCTCTTGAGAGCACTTGCTCAAGGCTGCCTACTCAGGCACCATCTTGAAAATCCCCCTGAAATTGGGGGACTGTCGTCGGCTGATAGTGAAGCAGAGCTACGATTCCCACCAAAATGTGCTTCACGAAGCTTCAAGAAAGCGTCAAGTTGACTCCAAATGGAAAAAAAGGCGGGTTTCCCCACATTGAGGTCCCCATCGCGCTCCCAGTCGATGGTGAACACAACAGCGACGGAATATTTAGTGTATGTCGCCATTTTGGCTCATGTGCAATAACGCGGTGGATGACCTTTTCATTTCCCATGTTTGTGTTTAGCATCATCGTGACGGCCTTCATGGGAACGTCTGTCATTTTCATTTGCTTCACGCTCAGCGCCCTCTATGCCAAACGCAGGAGCTACCTGTTCCTCGGAGGTAAGCAAACCTCATTTGTCCGCGGGCAGCGCACGGAAGACTTGCTTGTCCGGAGCCCCACAAACTTTGCTCTCCACCTCGCCCTTCATTTTTGTAAATAGCTTTTCGCGCACGTTATCGTCTTGCTGTTTCTGGAAAACTTGCTGTTCATTTGGGGAGGGGATATGATGGTTGCATTTCTAAATGGGGAATGAAAGTGGAAAAAAAATCAAGAGGGTCTTTTGATTGACGGGCGCTTGACAAATTCACACAATTGGAGCAGATAACTCATCACCGTTGTCAACTCAAGTTGATGAACGTCTGTGTAAGCTCTCAGTTGTACAGGAGTGGTCCATCGAGGAAAAGGTTTCTTCAGCCGTCATCTGTACTTCTTTGAAAGTGTCGGATGTTTCGCTTCTTATCCAAGAAGCTTCGTCAGCGAAATAGTCTTTTGATGGTAGTTTCGGCCCTATATATATATATCCTGATATATCATTTGACGACAATGAGGTTAAAATCTTTGTGAAAGAAAATAGATCGTTTGAAAAGGGAGTAGAAGAAGGTATTTTCATAAAACGGCAAAATCTTTCACTAAATCACCATGGCGGGGTAAGGTTCAATTTGGATTGTTCGTACAACAGACTTCTTAGGCGACATAGGCTTAGTTATGCTGATGAGGTGATACCAGAGCAAATGGCGCAATCGGGCCAGTCGTAGACCTCATACTCAGACAGGACAATAGAAGTAATCAGTCAGGACAATAGCATTAATCAGTGTAGCCGCAGGGAGTAGTCCTCTGCTCCCCCCAACCTGAGAGCGGGGGTCAATCATAGCAGAGTCTGACACCGCCACGTCTGGACAGTAGGGATATATATAGGGCCGAAACTACCAGCAAAAAAATTTAGTTCGCTGACGAAGCCTCTTGGATAAGAAGCGAAACGTTCGACACCTTCAAAGAAGCACAAATAACAGCAGAAGAAACCTTTTCATCGATCAAGTTGATGTATTGACGATCACTGCCCCAACCCCCGTGCCGTGACGGAGGCCAGAAATGGCCCCTCCGCAACCAAGTATCGTGGTGCTCCGGACCGGGACCTCGGTCACATGATGTTCGGTCAATGCGGTTGTCGCCTGAAGTCCGGTCGCCGCTCTGTTCCATTTGGGCAAGCGTACCTACCCGCGTGTTGCAGTCAAAAGCAAACCTGTGTATAATTTGTGATGGGCAGGCATGCTGATGTCCGGCGCTTCTGTTCTCTTCCTGGCATCGCTCCTCAACATGTGGTTCGGGTCCGTCATGCTGTTCAAGGTCAGTCGTCGTCGTCGCCGCCTTCAAGCACAAGTTCACCTTTCTCGTTTGCCCAATTGAAGCGAGCAAACCAAGCCGATTTCGACAGGATGCCATTTGGTCACTGGAGGTACTTTCTTCCTTCCTGATTCCACATCTCCTTTGCAGGCTCACATGTACCTGGGCCTGCTGCTCATGTGCGGCTTTGTCCTCTTCGACACTCAGCTCATCATTGAGAAGGTGGAGAATGGAGACAAGGACTACATCTGGTGAGTGAGCTTGTCTCCCTTGTCGTCTTCACCCCCTACCCACACACGCACACAAAAATTGCATAAACATTGTTGGACGTGGCCTCGCGCAGGCACTGTGTGGACCTGTTCCTGGACTTCCTCACCATCTTCCGCAAGTTGATGGTCATCCTGGCCCTCAACGACAAGGTGCGTTTGTAAAAAGGGCGCCCCCGTGGGGGCTCTTCCCCAAGGGGGGGGGGGGGGGGGGGGTCCGCCCGAGCCTCACCTCGTCTCTGTTCTTTGGTTCTTTCAGAATAAGAAGAAGGAGAAAAGTAGAGGAGTTGGTGTGCCAGTGCAAAAGAGTCGTGCCAGGTTGCGCCTGCCTGCCCGCTCGCTACTTTGGATTGAATTTCTGCGGCCGACTTGTTGCGATCTGACGCTCGAATCGCAAAAGCTTTGATCTTTCTTTTCCCGTTTAATTTCCAAGGGCCGATTGTTTGCGCATCCGCGGCGTTTCGTTCTGTAGAGGCGCGAATCGGCTCGGCTCGCATCATCCAATGATGCCGGACTCCCATTCAGCGAGTTGAAGGAGTACCGGCTGAAGTTGAAGTTGGGCGACTGCGCCTCCACTTAATGAATGTCACCCTTTGGTTGAGTTTTTGTTTTAACTTTTTCCTCAACGTTTAGCCGTGTGTTATTTGTATATGATGTCCTTGCAAGTCGTGCTTTCAATTCTCTTCGATTCATCCCACTCATGTACTTTATTGATGGCGCTTTTTCTTTTTTCCTTTCCACCCATGTCGTATACCACCCATGTCAGATAGTTTGCCAAATGAAGTCAAGTTAACGTTGTGTTTTCCAGCCCAAACTGAAGAATTTATTTTATCCATGTCTACGACGCATTAGCCCAAATAAATGTGTCAAAAGCACAGGTGAGATGCCCTGGTGGTGGGGTGGGGTTTTGGTGGGCCTGCAATCAAAGATTTCCATCAAACCTTGGACAGGGCAAAAAAACTGCCCAGGGTAAGGGAGGGACAGGAATCCCAGATGTCCGCTATTTAGTGGAATTCTGCTATTTTTTCCCCCCAAGGTGATATTTTCTATTCATATAAAAGTTCTTCTATTTTCGTAGACAACCGCTAAAACATTTATTTTGAAGGGTGATAGGATGATCAGAATGCGAAGTGCTTGAGTCTGCATGCTTTCGTGTGTTTTGGTTGATGTCCGTTGCTTCCGTAGACAATCGGGATCGTTTGGGAGGAAACTACCGCGAGACCGCGATACAACGAGAAAACAAATGTGGCAGCTCCCTTACCGCGCTTTTTCCCAGTAAACTTGCGCTAGACATCGTCGCATTTTTAGTACTTACGTTTAATGTGTTAATAGTATAGACAGTGTAGGTTAGATATCTATTGATTTTGTTTTGATGTAAAGCTTACATGCACGTGTTTCGTGTGCTTGCTCGCTCGGGAGAGGAGCACGCGACCTTTCACATTGTAAAGATGTCGTGGAAGAGAGATATCCGACACGAGTGATAGTGGAACGGTGACGTCTCTGGATGGAGGGATAAGGAATTCGTGGAATTGGGCATGGTAAGAAAAACAAGTCGAGGGATGCCCGCTTTCAGATTTCATATTAAAACATCAAAATCCGGCCGGGGAGAGCTCTTTGCAGTCTGCTGTGGAAAAGTGATCAACTATGGTGGCAAAGGTTGGCTGTCACCCAACAGCATTGTAAGTGAAGCAAACACGCAGAAAAAAAGATTTGAGAAAGCAGAATTACAAACAACCTGCTGAGTCATTCCATGTTATTCTTAAATTATTAAGGAAATTATGATAAAGCATGTTTATTACTGTTGGCCTGTAGTATACCATGATTTAATTATGATTCATAATACTTGTACTAAACTAACTAAAGACCTGATGGGGGATGACCAAAGTTGTTGAAAACTCTCTATAAACATAAAATAGTATTTGTATAATTATGTAGCAGATATTTAATATGCAATCTTGCATTCATAAATCAACAGCCCCCTTTAACCACTGCTAATCTGTTTCATTTTCCTCTATTTAAATTTCCCTTGGCTGGGATCCCTGGAGGGAAGAAAAAACAAAAAGCACATGCGAGAACATGAAATGCATTTAATAGAAAGTGGTGGCCAAGTCCATCCAGGGGGGCTTTCGTCTCAAGGATTAGATTAAATCTAAACTTCCATTTTCGACTTCCATTTTGCACAGAAAGTTTACAAAAAGAGACTGGTGTACATTAAAAAATAAATGACCAAAAATGATCTTATTGCTGTAAATATTAGCTTGAAATGCATTGTCGTTTTCAAACACTTGCGTTTTGTTTTTCCCTGACAAACTTGTGGTCGCTAAATGATCAAATCAAATCGTTTGTAAAGACAAGATATGACCGTTTTAGCAAAGCAAAAAAAAAAAACATTCCGACAAACATTCTTTTCCAACTTTTGGAGAATCTCCTGTTTGGTTTCTTGAATGAAACCAGGCATTTTGGAGAAGCAGGAAGATCGTCATCCTCCTGCTTGCAGGAGGACCGGTTGAAGTTGAAGTGGTGCAACTGCGCACCTTCACTTCGGCCCATGGTGACCTCACGCATTTGCGGTCCTGTACACGCGCCGGCTCCATCTGGGCTTCATTTGGAGATCCTGAGGAGAAGGGCGAGGCGGGCGTCTCTCTCGCCCGCTTTCGAGTTAAGGGCAGGCTCACCCCTGGCTGCCGCAGGAAGACAGACTGTCGTAGAGCGAGTCGCTGAGGGACTCTGGTGTCTCCAGAACCGGAGGCCGGCCGGGCGATAGCACCTCCTGCAGGTCCAGCCCGGCGTCCCGGCTCACCTCTGCGGCGGCGGGGCGTGTCTTCCCTCGGCTCAGTCCTGACGGGTCGGGCGCGGGTGGGACGCCCGGCTCTGCAGCGTGGCTGGATGACGGGCCACCGGTCTTCAAGGTCTGGGGAAGCGGGGGTGAAATAGCGGGGAGGATCAGGGTCTATCATCGCCACCCCCACCACTGGTCAAATTGACCGTGTGAGGATGAGGCGGGTGCGCGTACCTCTCTGAAGGGCGCGCCAAAGGACAGCACCTCCTGGTCTTCCTCCTCCACGGACAGGTAGACGTCGGCGGCGGCTCCTGTGGGAGTCTTGAGGTTGGGGAAGGTCCACGTCTTGGAGCGGGGGGAGAACACCTGCGCCCCGGGGGCAGCGCATTTATCTGTCAACACACACAAGTGACACAGAGCGCTGTGAGGGCACGCCAGGCGGTCGGAGGATAGCAAGTTTGGAGACAAACGGCCATATTGTTGCGCGATTGATACTCTTTTCAGAGCACTGGTTCTTTTGACTCGGCTCACCAAAAAGATCCGGCTCTTTGGCTCCTCAGTTTGTTTTTTGTTGCTTTTACTCGTGTAAAAAAATGCACTATATCAAATATTTTTATTTATATGGCTTTATATGTGCACAGAGAGCATCCATTAACTTTCACGTTCCCTGTGGTTACTCTGGTCTGATGATCAGGTGTCACTAATTTGTTTTTCATATTAATAATGCTACGTCTGTGTAAGCTCTCACTCATGCAGGAGTGAGAGCTTCTTCAGCGAACTAACGGCGGATAAGAAGCGAAACGTCCGACACCTTCAAAAAGTACAGATGGCGGCTGAAGAAACCTTCTCATCTATTAATAATGCTATCATACCAACGAGTAAAAAATATAATAACAGCATAATGTAATAACATTTGTCCACCTGTCTGTCCCCCCCTCCTTCTCCTCACTGCTACGTGTGTCTGCAATTCTCCCCTCCCTCCTCTACAACGGATATCGACCAATCACGTGCAGATTTAAGACGGGTTGGGAAAAGAGGACAAAAAAAGTTGGCTCCCATTTCCGGCTCCTTGTTAGAAACCGACTCTCTCTGTTCACTTCAGAGATCCGGCTCTAAGAAGCGACTCGTTCGCGAACAACACATCACTAGCGACTGACGACGTTAGCAAACCGGAAGGGAATGCCAACAATTCGATGTTTGGGGATTCTTCTGCAATCTCAGTGAAACGTGCAAAATAGGACAAAGAAATTAGCGAATTGGAACATATCCACGTTTGAAAAGAAGTTTCAGTCTGTGTCCTTTTCCAGTCCGAGCCAAGCGTCTTTGGTGACCCGATTTGGGGATTTTTTTTTGCTTTTCTTTTGCAAAGTGCGCGCTGCTCACCTGGGCCAAGCAAGCCTCTGGTCTCCATTTTCGAGAGGCAACGGGCGTCGAGAAGGGCATCGGCGTCGTCCTGTGACGCAGGCTCCCGCTCCAAAGTACGGGCACGTCGCGCCGCCCTCCCCGGCGAACACTGGGGCCGCCGCTCGGCCCCGCCCTTGGGCGGCGCTCGTCCGGTCGCCCCGCCGCTGCCATCGGGGAGTGGGATGGTGCCGATGCCGCTGTCCAGCGTGTAGGTGGACGCGCCGGATCCTGGCAGGAGTGGGGGTTGGTCATTGAGCGCTTCATGGTAAAGAAAAAAACTAAAGTGGACAAACGACGAAAAGGTTTCTTCAGCCGTCATCTGTAATTGTTTGAACGTATCGGACGTTTCGCTTCTTATTCAAGAGGCTTCGTCAGCGAACTAAAGTCTTTTTGCTGGTAGTTTCGGCCCTATATATAATCCCTACTGTCCAGACGTGGCGGTGCCAGACTCTGCTATGATTGGTTCCTGCTCTCAGGTTGGAGGGAGCAGAGGACTATTCCCTGCAGCTACAATCATTACTCATATTGTCCCGATTGATTACTCCTATTGTCCTGCCGTAGAGGTCTACGACTGGCCTGATTGCCCCATTTGCACTGGTATCACCACATCAGCATAACTAAGCCTATGTTGCCTAAGAAGTCTGTTGTACAAATGATCCAAATTGAACCTCATCCCCACCATGGCGATTTAGTGAAAGATGTTGCTGTTTTATGAAAATGGCTTCTTTTACCCCCCTTTTTGAACCATCCATTTTCTTTCGCTAAGATTTTAACCTCATTGTCGTCAAATGAGTGGTTGCTAGCATTTAGGTGCATATCTACTGCAGATTGAGGCCCACTAGTATTATCCCTGCAAAGTATTTTTTGGAGAACTTGTTTAGTCTCCTCAATGTATTGCTCTTTACAATTTTCATTTTTACAATGTATTGAATAAACTACATTACTTTGTTTTTCATTTGGCAGCCTATCTTTTGGATGCACTAATAGATGTACAGTGGACAAAATGGACGTCCGTCTGCCTACTTCCACTTTTGGAAACCAAACCCGTCAGTCATGTCGATGGATGTGACCCGGAACGTGCGGCAGCCGGTCTCACCTGCAAAGTGTTGGGAATGAACGGAATGGGCAAGTTTCTGATCCGACGGGATCTCCGACGGTCGACGGGATGCCTGCGGGACAAAAGCATCTGCTTTGTTTTCACCGAGGCTTGAAATAAGACGCCCCCCCCCCCCCTCTCCAAGCGCCATGACAAACCTGTTCCACATCGTCGCCGCCGAAGACACCGTGACTTTGGCGAGCAAATACTGGCTTTGACGTCTTGCAGTCGAAGGAGAGCCTCCGCCGCGGCACCTCCGCCTCTTCCTTACCATCCACTCTACAAGCACCAAGCAGGCATGAGGGCTCAGATTGGGGGTCCCTCCCCACTTGCCATTCGGGCTCTTCAATCAAGCGAAAAAAAAGTGCACCTGTTGAGCAGCTGTTGCATAAAGCTGTCGGGACGGCCCCCCCGGTACATGACGGCTAGTCGCCCCCGCGCCGGGTCCATCAGCACCCGGCACGAGTGGGCGCCGGCTGACCTCTCCACATAGGCCCGTTCCTCCTCCAGCGCCCGGCGCAGGCCCTCCGCCTTTTCCATCAGCGTGGAGATGTTGAGGCCCTCCAGGCCCTCCCGGCAAGTGCCGGTCGCCTTGGCCACCGGGATGTCGATCATCCTCTCCCGTCCGTTGTCTCCGCCTTTGGGGGCGTCGCCCTTGCGGCTCAGGGCCGGCAGTTTGCTCTTCCTGCGGCCAAACCAGCCGGCGATGCCGTTGGAGGCCTTGGGGGGGGCGCGATCCTGCTCCTGCAATTTCAGGGCGTTCTCCTCGATACCTCGCATCACCTTTTGCTCGATGGCCGAGCAGGGGGGTTGGGGCGCGGGTGGCGCCTCGTCGATTTCCGCCGATGAGGGGCCGTCTCCTGGCGTGGGCTTCTCCTTTCCCTTGGCGTCGGGGGCTTTGGCTGTCAAGTGGGGGACGGGGTCCTGGCAAGCTTTGGACGCGGACTTTGCCGCCACTTGCCGTCCCGGTCCGGCGGCATTGAGTGAAGCAGGACACTTGAGGCGGTCGCCCGTCGGCGCGGCGTCGGTCCCAGTCTTGCGCTTGGGGGGGGTTGCGGGGAGGGGGTACTTTAACCCGCTGCCGCCGCCACCGCCCCCGACTCTGCACAGCTTGGCCGTTTTGGCGGCGTCGCCGTCGTCCGCCTCTCTGGAGCACCCCCGCAGGTCTTCTGAGCTCCTCAGCTTGCCCAGCGTCGCCAGCCTCTCTTGGAAGGCGTGGTGACCGCCATCGACTTGCGGGCGGGCCGTCCCCGCCACGGGACTCTTGGGGATGGAGGACGAGTTGCTCCTTCGGGTGGGAAGCGGGGGCTGGAGGGCCCGGCGGCCCCGGTACTCCGCATCCTCTCGGGTCTGCGCGCGGACCAAGGCCAACGAGTTGGGCAGGCTGTGGTGGCAAGGCCACACCGGATCGTTGTCATCGTCGTCCAATGGCGGCACCGACGGCGTCTTTGGCTGGGCGGGGACAGCGAGGACGCTTTCGGGTAGTGATTTAACCAGTTTGCGCTCACCGCCGCCGCCTTTGCTCTGAGATGGAAGAGGTGCCCTTTGCTCCATCGCAGCGTCGGCAGCGAAGTCGGGCGGCAGGTCGCTCACGTTTTCATAATGGGGGATGCTCCGAGCCACTCTGGGGGGCGTGTTGGGTGAGGGGGAGACCATCTCGGTCAGGGTCGCTTGCACCGAGCTAGCGGCGGGGTACGACTCAGACCTGGCGGGCGGCGGCTCGGATCTGGCGAGTCGACGGGTGGGAACGGGAGAGCGGTACACCTCGTAGTTGTTGGTGCGACAAGGGATCCTGGAGCTGCGGGTGAGTTGGGGGCTCAGACGGAGGGCGGGGTCAGAGCCCTGACCACCATCCCCAACGGGAGGGATCTTCAGGAACTTAAGCAACTTGGACGGCGACTTGACAGCTGCGCTCTTGACTTGGCTCAGGCAGGAAGGGCTTGGACTTGGGCTGGGCGGGGCGCCGGCCGGCGCCGCCTCCGCATGGCCTGCCTCGGCGGACGGAGGGAGGCCACCCTGCTTGGGTTCCACCCCTGCATCGGCGTCGCCCTCGCCGTCCGACGGTGAGTCGCCGCCGCGGCCTGCGAGGGGCTCCGGGGCACCTCGGCGGTGCAAGCAGCAGGCACCCCCACCTTCACAGGCGGCCGCCCCATCCCCATCGACGCGACCGAGCGCCTTGTTGTCGGGGCAGGGATGGGGACAGCGACAGCGCGCCGTCCCGGTTCGGCGCCGCAGTGTGTCGGCCGAGGGCAGCGCCCCCCCATAGTTGCAGAAGGCCAGACCGGCCGCTGCCGGGTGGAATTTCAACGGGTCTGTCTCCTCCATCTTGCGCAGCACCTCCAGGATGTGGGCTTTTTTCTTGAAGAAGGGGGAAAGTGCCTCCATGGAGGGGGCGGGGCCCGGCGAGGGGTGCCGGCTGCGCTGCCCCTCCCCCTTTGGACACAGGCGCACGTCAGCGGGCAGCGCCCGAAAACAAAGCGGACGGCGACGGGCGTTACCTCGGCTTGCGCTCGGGTCCCAGACGCCTCCAAACGCGCGTCCGAGTCGGCGGGCGGCGGTACCTTTAAGTCGGGGAGGACCTGTCGTGTGGGTGGACAACGCTCGTGACGCTGTGCCTCAAAGTGGCCTTTCGAAAGGGCTGGCAAATTTACTCTTCTGACCTGGCAGCAAGCAGTCGGTTGGTCAGGCAGCTTCTGCTGAAAAAGCTCGCAGAGGGCTCGGTTCTGCTTCTCCAGGTCCAACACCAACATCTTCAGCTTGACGCACTCTTCCCTCAGATCCTGTGGCGACGACAGACGGATGGACGGACACAAACATGGCGAGCAGGTAAACACATGAAAACACATCAAGTGGGGATGCGTTGGGGTTGGGGGGCTACCTTCTGATTGAGGAGCGCCTGGACCACGTGGTTGGCCACCTGCAGAGTCAGGAAAAAAATAGATGATGCATATGAGGCGATTGGAAGCTGGGTGGGGCTGTTCCACGTCACCTCATCCAAGCACCTCTCGTACGCTTCTCGCTGACTCTCGTTCGCCAGCATCAGGGCTGAATTTTCCGCCTGGGGGGGGGACACAAAATCCACTGGGTCAGACTGGCCCAAATGCGCTTTGCTTTCCAATTCCGGGACCAGCAACACTTTAAATGACAACCGACAACTCCGGACAAGTTGTGTCCGTGATTTGTAAAATCACTTCAAATAACTTCTATTGAGTGCATTTTACAAAGATTCCACCGCATATAGCTAAATTTTACGTTTTAAGACTTGCGCTAAATATTCCGGAAGTCTTGTTTTCGAGTTGATGACGATCCCCTACGTGACGTCACAGAGGGAACGCCCGTAACCGAGAAAGCGACACACTATGCATTTTGGGTACTTTTTTTCGTCTGAAAACACCGTGTTGATCGTGAAATTAGAAGGAAAACTACATAAATAATGCGATGGTGAATCGCGGTAACACGCATAAGGAAGGTGTAAGTTGACACAAATTCCCAGCGGACAAATAAGCCCATTTCCAACGGAGCTGGTGCACTATCTTGTGCATTTTCTGGGCGCTACATTGGTCCAGACGGCTCAAATTGATACGGAAGGACTTCTTTAATCGATTGCAAACATTTATGCTTTCCTCTTCAGAACTATTTGAATCATATTCATAACAGGATGAGTAATAAGAAAGCATCTTCTTTGAATCTGAACTCTAAAGCCATTGTTTTTGTCACGGTTTGCGAGGTGGTGATGGCGGGTGCGAATCCCAAAAAGCAGGCAGGAGGGAGCAGGAGGTTGTTTGACAAATTGTATTAAAATAAGGTCAGCAGGAACAAAATGTAAAACATCAAAATTATCTGAACAGAAAAAATACAAAGTATCAAAAGAAGACCAAAAGTAAAAGTCTGCCAAGGTTAAACAAACACATGCACTGCATACACAATGCATGCAACAAACATGCAGCAAACAATGAACCGACACCGGATGGTCGTGCCGGGTGTCATTTTAAGTGTCAGTGATTAAAACGACCAGCACCTGCGAGGCTGCAGGCAGGGCTGACGTCGCTACCCGTTGGTCGCCAATCTGATCGGGACGACCAGCACCTGTGCAGGTGCAGGCGGGACCGACAGCGCCCCCCGTTGGTCGCCAACCAGATCATGACAGTTTTGATTCTGGAGGAAGGCAGTGTGTGACCAATAGTGACGTCCCGAACAAGAGGGCGGGACTTTCTGAATTTGACCAGTTCCGAGCTCATTTTGTGGCAGTTTTGGGACACATTTTTATTGGTGTTTTGCATTTGACTAAAAATATCAGCCTGCGTGTTTTGGGTATTTTAGATGCTAAAAAACGTTTTTCAGACGTCAATTAGGAAACAAAAAAATGGTGTCTGTTGTCCTTTA
Source organism: Hippocampus bargibanti (assembly GCF_051943395.1). Classification (NCBI taxonomy): domain Eukaryota; kingdom Metazoa; phylum Chordata; class Actinopteri; order Syngnathiformes; family Syngnathidae; genus Hippocampus; species Hippocampus bargibanti. Next base: position 25,613,662 of record NC_142734.1, read on the forward strand.
AAGGCGTTTCAAGAGGGGCAGACAGAGAAAGTGGGGTGGGGGACAAAAAAATCCAACACCCATGTGATTGGGTCTGAAAACAAAAGCGTGGCGGGAATGGGGGGCGGGGGCGCCTTTTACTCACCTCCAGCTCCTTGAGGCGCTCCACCAGCTCGCCCCTGTTGTCGTCCGGGTACGACTCACTGTCCACCTCCTCGTCCGAGCCAAAATGGTTGCGCCGCATTCCCGCCTCGGCCGACATCGTTCTCATCTAGAACTGCGGATAGGCGACGTGTGGTCAGCCGGCCCGAAAGCGGCGTCGCTGGCAGGAGCTGGCGGATCAACTCTGACCGGGGCCGGGGGAGAGGGGTCGCCAGCCCCTTTGTGGAGGACGCACGCGTGTACCTGTGCTTTGGTTCCCCTCTGAGCCGTAGCTGTGGTGTCAGGCAGGCGTCAGGCGGGCTGTCCCAACTGCGAGGAGCTGAGAAGGCAAGACCCCGCCCCCCCAAAAAAGGACCACGATTAGCTATGGGTGGTCGTTTCAAATGATGTTGCCTCCAAATCTGTCCCTTTTTTCCAGGCGAGCCCGCAATCTCCCGAGTTTGCATCGACAAAGAGAGGAAGGAGGCCATTTTCAAGGGCCCATCCGCCACCAGAAGGCAGCAAGAAAATTGTCCCATCACACCTTGGCCCTGCAGGAAGGTGAGCGGAGGAACGTCCTTTGGGGAGAGCGCCGAACCCAAAGCCCCCCCACCCCTCGGCCTTCAAGACACCTGAAATGGAATATAAAATCGACTGAGCTCGCTACAAAGTCAGACACGACATTCTGAGTTGAGAGAGGAGCCGCAGGGTCGTAGAAACGGTCCAGCCGTCGGCCAAGATGCTCTCCAACAGCCATACGGTCACCGTCCGGCGAGACGCCGAGCTGTCGCTTTCCCGAAATGGGACACTGCCGGTGAGTTGTCAGCGCCTTAATTCCTCCTTTCCGAGCGAGCCGCGCCTGATCCTTGTGGCTCAGGTCAAAGTGAAATGGGATTAGAGGTGTTGGGCTTCCTTGACCCCCCCCCCCCCACACACACACACACACACACGGCTGGGGTTTCAGATGACATATGAGTGGCTCAAGCGGGCCAGCTGCAGGCGACGGCGGCAAACCAAGGCCACGTCATGACAAGAACACTCCTCCCAAGATCACCAGCGAGACGTCTCATCAGTTTTTTTTTTTTTTTTTTTTTGGGGGGGGGGGGTGTGAATCAAGGGCCACGCTGACAATGAGCGAGAAAACATCGCCTGAAGCTCAACTTTGGGATGAATGTCAAAGAGACGTGACGAAAGCAGGCGGGTGGGCCGAGTGGGGGGAGGGGCTGCTTCGCTTCCTGTTTGACGTTTGGCTGCGCCGACCGCGACCAACGACACACACGGCGTCCGACACACACGCGGCTAGGAGGAAGTGCATCTCCATCGTTTCTCGTTTTGGTTGGAGACAAAGAGCCTCGTCGTCTGTTTGGCTCAGAGCAAAAAGAGGCTGCCCGCCTCACCGGCACACACCCCCCATCGCGGGACTCAAAGAGCGCATGGCCTACCTTTCCTGGCATCCGGTCAGAGCCGAGGAGGCAACCTGCCATTTTTCGCCGTCAAGAAGGACAAAGCCCAAATGCCTCCGCCATTGTTCCGTACCAGGGGGGGGGGGGGGGGGGTTCAGGCCGGCAAGCCCTTCCTTCTTCAGAGCCTCTCAGCGACGACAGCTGTGGACCCGCCCCCTCCTCGATGGCATCCCGCCTCCCCCTCGCAACTCCCGCCTCTGCTTGACGTTAACCCAGCAGTCGCCAGAGCCAAACCAGAGGGGTGGTGGGGGGATGCGGAGGTGGCTGGTGAAGAGCACAAAGGAATGGCAGAGAGGGTATCCTTACTGCACATGAGACGAAGGGGGGCGGGGGGCAAAGGGGATGGCCTCTCTGGCTCGCCTCTGTGGGATGGTCACGTTCTCTACGGGTCGGGGGTGGCTCTGATGAGGGCTCCAAAAGCCAAAGCGGGAAAAATGACGCATCCTCAGCCGGTACAAGGCCGTTTCATTTCTCACAAAACAATTTCTTTGACTTTCTCAGGATGGTCTTGTGAGACTATTTTGCGTTAGCGCTGACTGCCACTCTGAGAAATTTGGGGCATGGGGGAGCCGGGGTCAAAGACCTCTAAAAAAAATACACCCACTGAGATTTAGCGCACGTCGCCGCCGAGCAGCCAACACGCAAAGCATCATGGAAAGGTTCAAGGAAGAAGCCATCTCTTGACCTCCCGGAGGTCAAGCGCCATGTCATGGGGACGCTCACACCCATCCCCAAAGGAGCGGCCATCAGCCCACGTTCACTACGGCCAAAGCGCCTTGCTCGCAGACAAAGCCGAATGAGTCCAGCAAATTATTCCATGCCTTTGACTGACAGAATGGATGAAAGTAGACTGAAAAAAAGAGAGTACAGTAAAGTCTCGTTATATCGATATTCTTGGGAGTCGGAAAAAATATCGATATAACAGGACTATCGATATATCCGATCCTGTGGGCATGTAATTTTCTCCTTGAGTTCATAGAAATAATATCGTAATAAGCAGTACTATCGATATAACCGATATCATTATAACGAGACTTAACTGTATATGAGGGGTGGCAGCACTACCCCGGGTGTCATCGGGCACTGGGGAGTCAATTTGGAAAAGGGGAGTGAATGGAAAGCTAAGCAGGCTTCTCTGTGTTGCTTCGTGCAAGCGGGTTTGGTAAATGATACAACTTCTGGATAGAGCTGAGGTTCTTTATTAGCCATCTTGGTCGGAGGGAGAAGGCAATTGACGTGAGCCTCTCATAGACTCTCGTACGACTGAGACTGACTCGCAGGCGCATGCTCCTTTTGGTCTATAGCCAGGCATCACTAGTCGAACAAGCAAATACGATTTGCTCATATCATTACATCTTAATTTAAAGGAAAACCGACACCTCCGGACAAGTTATGTTCATAATTTGTAAAATCACTTCAAATGACTTCTACTGAGCACATTTTACAAAGATTCCACCCCATATAGCTATATTTTACGTTTTAAGACTGGCTTTGAATATTCAGGAAGTCGTGTTTTCGAGTTGATGACGATCCCTTAAGGCAGGGGTGTCAAAGTCATTTTTTTGCCGCGGGCCACATTGTAGTTATGGTTTCCTCTCGAGGGCCGTTATGAATTTGGGGAATCCATTAGAATGTTTAAATCCCCTCAAATATTACATATAGAGCACACAGCAATGAATGAATAACTCAGAGAATAATGACTTTTATTGTGGTTGACATCCAAAAATATGAAATTTTGGCTCAGATTTTAGCAATCATTATGGAATTTAACAAGTTTGATTTGCTTTCGCGGGCCGAAAAAAATGATGTGGCGGGCCGGATTTGGCCCGCGGGCCTTGACTTTGACACCTGTGCCTTAAGGGATGTCACGGAGGAAATGCCCGTGACCGAGAAAGCGACACACAATACATTTTGGGTACTTTGTTTCGTCTGAAAACACCGTGGTGATCGCGAAATTAGAAGGAAAACTACATAAATAACGCGATGGTGAATCGTTGTGTGTCGCAGCCAATTGCGGTAACATGCATAAAGAAGGTGTAAATTTACACAAATTCCCACTGGACAAATCAGCCCATTTCCAATGGAGCTTGTGCGCCATCTTGTGCATTTTCTGTGCGCTACATTGGTGTCCAGACGGCTCGAATTGATACGGAAGGACTTCTTTAATCGATTGCAAACATTTATGCTTTCCTCTTCAGAACTATTTAAATCATATTCATAACTGGATGAGTAACAAGAAACCATCTTCTCCGAATCTGAACTCTCTGAAGCCATTGTTTTGAATCTGGAGCGAGGCAGTTTCTGAAGGAGTATCCTGGCGTGACGTCCTGAGTGCGGCACTTTCTGAATCTGCCCAGTTCCAGATGCTATAAAACGTTTTTTTCTGATGTCAGTGAGGAAGCAAAAAAATGGTATCGGTTGTCCTTTATTTCTTTACTTTTAACAAATGTAATGAATTTAATTATGGCACAGTTTTTTGTGTGCGCCGTAATTAGAAAATTTAAACTTTAATAAAGTCTTTCCAAATTTTCCATGGATAAATGACACATTCACATCTTTTCATCGTGGTTTCAATCAGTATCTCAGGTGGTTTCACTTTCCCTGAGGGTTTTCGGATAGCATGTCCTGGAATTCGAGGTGTCACAATGGATGGACTCGCAGCTTCGTGAGGTCCTTCAACATTTTCTGTTCCAACAGTCTCTGTTCGTTGACTTACTATGACTGGTTCTTTGAGATGATCTCTGCGGTTTCTCCTTAAAACAGCACCTTCCCCTGTCTGTACATTGTATGACCTTGGTTGGACCTGACACAGAGCAGTCCCTTTCTGTGACCATGTGTGTGTTTTGTCTTTGTACTTTACTTGGTCACCGGTGTGTAGTGCAGATAGGGTCCGTCTTCCTCTGTCATGGTAGAACTTCTGTTTTTGTTTCTGTTGTTCTTTGATATTCCTCACTTTCTTCTCTATTGTTTTTAGTTGGTTTTCCAGGATGGGTAAGTTGGATCTCAGCACACGTCCCATGAGTAGCTGGGCCAGGGATATACCACACTCGAGTGGCGTTGAGCGGTAAACCACCCATCTCCAGTTGTCTGTTCCACTGTCTGTTGCCTTGTACATCAGCCGTTTCGCAGTCCTGACAGAACTTTCCACCAAGCCATTGGATTGTCGAAAATGTGGACTCGAGTTTATGTGTTTAAAGTCCCACTCCTTCAAAATGTTCTGAACTTCTCATTGGTGAATTGTAGACCGTTGTCAGAAAAAAAACGTGGTTTGCAATCCCGTTTCTAGCAAATATGGCCTTCATGCACGTTATCACTGCTTCTGGTGTTGTAGCGTGCTGTCTGAAAACATCTGGATACAGGGAGTAGTAGTCTGTGACCAAAAGGCAATCTTTACCCTGACACGAAAACAGGTTAGCACCCACCTTCTGGTATGGTATTTCTGGGGTTTGGTGTGGGTGTAGTGGTTGTGCCAGTTGATTTGCTTGATATTTGAGGCACATTATACATCTCGACGCTTGATTTGTGATGTCTTGATTCATTTTAGGCCAGAACATCCCAAATTCCCAAATGTCCTTCGGTAATCTTTTTGAGCATTTCCTTTATCAAACTATTTGCAATGACAATCTTACTGCCCTTGTATATGATGTCACCCACTACAAATGACTCCATCCTGTAGTTCCAACATTCTGCTGCGTCTGGTGAATAATTTTGTTTCACTGCGGGCCATCCATTTTTTATTTGTTTCAGTGTCTCATCTTAGTTTGTCTCTATCCGTATAATCTCAATCTTTGCATCTGCAACTGGTAATGCACCTGTGATCACGTGTACGTAAGCTTGGACTTCTTCATCCAGTTTAGCCTTTGAGTACTCTTTTGGGTCAACAGCTATGGATACTGTGTCAAGCTGTATGCATCAGTTTTTCAGGGGTGTATGCAACCTTCAGTGAGTAGCGTTGGAGCCTGATCATCATTCGCTGTATACGGAGTGGACAGTCATTTAGTGGCTTTTAAAACAATGCTATTAAGGGATTGTGATCAGTCGCTACATTGATTTCTTGTCCTGACACAAATTGATGAAATCTCTCACGGGCATACGTGATGCTTAGCATTTCTTTTTCAATTTGTGCAAAACGTGTTTCCAGGTCCGTCAACGAGCGTGATGCATATGCTATGGTTTGCCAGTCCTCATGTTTTTGTAGAAGTACTGCATCTAGCCCACTCTGTCATGCATTTGATTGTTTTTTTCTGGATCATAGAATTTCAGTACTGGTTCCTCTGTGAGCAGCTTCCTTAATTCAGTCCATGCCTTTACGTCAGCGGTCTCAAACTCCGGTCCTCGAGGGCAATAGTCCTACATGTTTTCCAAGTCTCCCTGTTGCAACACAGGCTCAGGTGCGTTGCAACAGGGAGACTTGGAAAACATGTAGGACAACTGCCCTCGAGGACCGGAGTTTGAGACCCCTGCTTTACGTGCTCATGATTCCATTGCCATTCTTAGGCATCCCAGCCAAGGGAAATTAAAATTGAGGAAAATGACACAGATCAGCTGGGGGTCAAGGAGGCCGTAAATTTATGAATGCAAGATTGCATATTAAATATCTGTTACATAATTATACAAATACCATTTACAGTGAGACCTCAACTTACGAACTTAATTGGTTCCCAGACAGTGTGTAAGGCGAAAAGTGTGTATCTAAAAAAAAAATAATCCCATAGGAAACCATTAAAATGGGAATAATCCGTTCCCGGGTTTCCATAAAATATGCTTTTCAACTAAATAAGCCTTAAAACTACACACAACATACCTTATTATATGTATAATAAATGTGCTATTGTATTGTAATGAAAGAAATACACTGCATTGGATCATAAAGTCACTTTATTTGCATTTGTGATGCTCATTGATGACTTGATGGAATGGCGTTGGAGGTCGAAGGTCAAACGGAATTGCTGTTTGGAAAGAGAGGCACATTATATGAGGACTGTAATTAAAGAAATAAACTGTGCTGTAAAATAAAGTTTTATTTACCTTTTTGATGGTCGTTGATGGCTTATGGAAGGAGAGTCACCTTCCATAAGGACTGTTGGTAACTTTACCGGTCGTGTGCTTCCGCTGAAGATCACTCCGCCAGCCGTGGTGGGTGTGTATCATGAAAATAGTGCTTATTATAAGGTTTAATTTTCAGAAATTTGAAGTTTGTAAGACGAAAAGTTTGTAAGATAAGGTGTTTGTAAGTTGAGGTCTCACTGTACGGCAAAATGCATTGTGTGTCGCTTTCTTGGTCAGGTGCGTTCCAAACGTGATGTGGCAATCGTCATCAACTCGAAAACAAGACTTCCTGAATATTCAGCGCGTCTTAAAACGTAAAATATAGCTATGTGCAGTGGAATCTTTGTAAAATACGCTGAGAAGTCATTTGAAGTGGTTTTACAAATTATGTACACAACTTGTCCGGAGGCGTCGGTTATCCTTTAATCTTTTCTAGACTAATGCCCAGTACGTGGCGGGCCGCAGCGAAGACCAGGCACCTTCTCCTCGCCACCCGGCGTGGAGTAGTTTACTCACCCTGATGGTCCACAAGCGCTAGGCCAAAAGCCACTTCCACTTAGTGTTGGAAGCAGGGAGTTGGGAAGCTGAACAGATATATTTAGTGATTTGTACTTTAAAGTTCTTGTCCATTTAACTTCACCGTTTTTGGATTTTTTTTCAAAATCGCTGATTTTTCACATTTACCGTTCAAATACTAAGTAGAGATGAGCGGTGAGGCAGCAGCCGGCTGAGCCTCAACATGGATTGCGCAATCACTATGCTAACTGTGCTGGCTTGCTCTGCAGTGAGACCGCATTGCTGTCCTTCTGCATATCACTATTAAAGCATTCAAACACGTTTAGTATATGAACTAAATTTCTACAGTTTAGCTGGTGTATATAATGTACAGTCACTGTACATTATAAACACTGTACTAAAGTGTTTATTTTTATTTTTATCAAAACTCTTGCGACTCTACGGCTGCACAATAATAGAATTAGGGACAGCAAGCTACAGTAAACAGCAAGTAAAGTGCAACTCTCCAGTCATTTTTTCGTGTTGCTTGGCGTCATTTTTAGAATGGAGGATTACATATATAAATTGAAAGAATTTTCTAAACTGGACTTTCAATCGAAGCAGGAGATAAGAATTAAAGGAAGACCAACACCGGAGCTAAAAGGTTTGCTTCAGACAACGGGACACAATACTCGCTCTTTTCAGACGGACTGGTACACACGAAAAGGCTGGCTGTGTGGATGTCCAGCAAGAAACTGCCTTTTCTGACTTCTGTTCTCAACTTATGACAATGTCTGGACTCAAATGGGATATTGCGACCTAAAAAATTTACAACGGAGCCTCATCAAACATGAGAGGTCCACCGCGCACATCCAAAGTCAAATCGCGCTAAAAACATTTGGAATGTCCAGGATCGACTTAGCTTTGGATGAACAGCGAAGACTCAACATCAGCATCCACAATGCTAAGGTAAAGGAGAACCGGGAGATTTTAAAAGATCTCATCAATGCCACCTGCTTCCTTGCCAAACAACAGCTGGCATTTCGTGGAAATGATGAAAGTAAAGGCTCTGCTAATCGTGGCAACTATGAACATTTGGAGACATCCACTGTATTTTCTGGCCTGTCAAACAGAACGATTTAATTGAATAGTTGGTGATGTCATTAGAAATGACAGTAAAAAGGAGATCGGTGCAGCCCCATTTGTTGCTGTAGAAGTAGATGAGATTGTCATTCTCAGCACTGAAAAGACTGAATACAGTCGGAACAAGGACGACTTTCTTCACTGGCAGTGATCTCTATTGAGACATAGAGACTTTTAAAACTGAAGAAAGATAAGGAAGGCTTCTACAAAGAAGTTATCAATGCCTTTCTTCAGAAGGAGCAGCGCATGGACTTCATTTACAAGTAAATATACCACGATAATAAAGTTTTTTTTAATTATTTTTTTCTATGCTACAGTTTGTATACAGTATATAAAGAATGATGACATGACATTTTAAACAAAACACGTTAACTGTTGCCAATCAAATGGTGAATAATCTGACTATGATGACGTCAGTGCCTCACCAGCCATGAACCTCACAGCACGTCACTGCACTGTAGTACAGTGTTTAAAATGTACAGTGACTGTACATTATATACGCCAGCTAAACTGTAGAAATTTAGTTCATATTCTAAAAGCGTTTGAACACTTAAATAGCAATATGCAGAGGGACAGCAATGCGGTCTCTCACTGCAGAGCAAGCCAGCACAGTTAGCATAGTCATTGCGCCATCCATGGTGAGGCTTAGCCGGCTGCTGCCTCACCGCTCGTCTCTACTTAGTATTTGAACGGTAAATGTGAAAATTCAGCGATTTTGAAGATCCAAAAATGGTGAAGTTAAATGGAAAAGAACTTTAAAGTACAAATCACGAGATAAATATATTTATTTTTTCATTTGATATTTCCATGATGACACGCACGGCCTCACCAGCCTTCCCTGACTCCCACGACACTGGTCTCAATGATATGTCATGACAATGTCTGGATGTGCGTCTTCCGACACGTTTTCCCCATTGCGTCAACTCCAGCCTGTATAACCTTCTGATACAAAGAGTAAACTAAGTTCATTCATTTGAGCCATCTGTTAACCTTGATACACTGCTTATTGGAGACTTTCTGGAGACAGTGATAAAAGCTAGGTATTGTTTTGGAAGAATGCTGCCTCGGTGTCACACCATACAGTCGTCTTGATCCCACCCTTCTGATGAAATATGTTGTGTATCCATGATGTGGACAAACTCGTGATCATGCTGCCATTGTCTGTAAATCATGCGTGTCCGGAATATTCTGCAAATGAACCCTTCAATGGTACAGTTCATCGACTCCAGCCTTTATTTGTATAACCAAAAATCCTCTTCATACAATATTAACGAACACACAGAGGAATGAAGACCACTCTCCTCCAACAATCTTTTACAGCATTCACGTAAAGTTCCTCAACTTCATAATGATCATCTACTCCATCTATCTTGCCTTTCATTTCTTGGTTCCTGCAGCAACAAGTATCGTGATTTGCTTTGTCGCAGTTATGACATTATTTTCCCATATGTTGGACACTGCTTCAGGGGATGTTGCATACCACGAGTACAAGATTTTTGTTTGAATATCTATCCTATTTTTGTTGGGTTGTCTCACTGCTGCTTTCACATCAGCAGTAGTTTTTTTGTTGAATCTGTGTGCATTATTTTCCACTGCATCCACATTGCAGCTAGCATTGTTTATCAGCTCTTTAGCCAGTGATTTCAGTCTCTGCAACTCTACACAATGCTAAGGCTTTTTCCAGATCCGATTCTGAGTAGGCTTTCTCTCAGGGGTGAAGGTGAGAAGCTCCTGTATGCCGCCGACCTCATTTCTCGTTTTCCTCGCCACATCTCTGGGTTGAGGAAAAGTGATGTAATTTTATGGGACACATCCCTCACCCCACGTGTTCTTTTGCAGCCAAGCCTTGCAGACTTTTCTGTGCCCCCCTTTTAATTTTCTCACTTTTGTTTGGGACATTAACACCTAAGAACACCAATTATATTTAGGCGTCTCCACTCTGATTAAAAAAAAAAACGGGTCTAGAATGAAAAACTTTAATTTGATTCAAATGAATTTAAAGCGACTGCCAAATCTTTCCAGTTATTTGGAAACAATTGACAATGGTCAGAATGTTGACTGAATGTTGGCTTCACGAGACCTCTGACCGATGTGAGCCAAACAGATTGTGCAAACATCCGCTTTTGCTTCAGGGAAACAAGGAGCCAAGCTTTTGCAATTGTCTGACGACAGGTTACGGACCAAAGCAGTAAGCGTATTGTCAATCATTGGAAAAATTATACAATTCCATCACCCGTGGCAATCTCGACAGCGGCATCTGTCAATCGACTGGTCATCTCACAGCCTCAGAAGCATCCGATTGCAAACCACTCACCCTTTCTGAATTGGCACCAATCTGTCGGCAAGCCCTTGGCTAGCTTGCCTTTGTGTGACGTTGCCACCGCCGAATGTCGCCCGCAGTTTCATCGTTGGAAAATGCTCACAAAGTCACGGGGAAGAATCAATTTGCAAAAACTTTCGTCCCGTCGATGATGACGCCCCACACAAAGCCACACGAGCACGAGGAAAACTCCTCGCAGGAAGATCAGACACAGACGGCATTCCAATCCCGAGAGCCCTCCGTTGAACCTGCTCCTCAGCATGTGCGGGAAACTCACCATGTTTCTCCTCCACAACCCAAACGCCCCGTCGACAAGGAAATCGGCATGCCAGCTGTACGTTGACTGTCCCGGCGATGACGGCGGCGAACGCTTTGCCGCGGGGGGAGTTTTTGTTCTCCGCGGCGGCAAACGGCGATCGACATTATGGACTCCAGACGGGCTGAGGTCGGGCGATGTTTAATGCGAGCAGACGGGACAATTCAAATAGTGGTTGGCGAAGGTTTGTAAATGTGACACGTCGAGCCGACGCCGGCGCAAAGGGGAAAACGCTTTTCATCTGGGAGCGTCGTCTTTGACCCGCACAGCTGCAGGCTCCCCCTGCGGGAACGACACAGCTGAGTTACAGAAAGCAAAGTGGCTCGGTCCCCGGCTGCGGCGAGCAACCCATACAAACCTGCTTGCCTGAGGCGCCGTCATCATCGTAGACCTCCTGTCCCGGCACTTCCGGTTCCACCTGGTCCGGGTCGTCGCCAGTCAGGAGGTCCATGGGGGCCTCGGCAATGGCCCGAATGGTGTGGTCTTCCAGGGCCAGCGCCGTGTCGAACTGCAACGGGGACGGCGGGCCCTGCATCCCGTCACCTTCCACGTCCAGGTCCTGCGGAAGAGGACCCATTAAAGGTCAGCGACCGGGAAAAGACTCACCCAGTCGCTTCGACGCACATCGCTGAACTCCAGAGGCAGGCTCTCAGTGGGCCGGAGCTCGGCAGCGCTCAGGTACAGATCTCTGGCGGCAGGGGTGGGATGCTCCTGCTGGGGGGGCTCCCGCTCGGGCCGGTACATGGGAGGCGGCAGGGGGAGGTGAAGCGGGCAGCGGGGGTCATCTGACTGGCCCATGTGCACCGGACGCTCGCATGCGACGTCTTTGGTGCCCGGACAGCTTTTGAACAGAACCTGGTTGCCGTCCTGGGAGATGTCTGAGGGTGACGCTGTCAAGGAAAAATGGTGGGGTGGCCACTCAAGAATTCAGGTACTTTTTTTTTTTTTTTTTTGGGGGGGGGGGGGGGGGGGGGGGGGGGGGTCCTAGACACCCTGATCAGGAAGGCTGAAAAAGAGGAAGGACACATTTGTGAACACAGTCACAAGTCAAGCAGCCATTTCTTGAGCAACGTTGTCACGTTGCTCAAGAAATTGCATTTGTTTGTGTCTCAATAAGCGGGCCCACACTTGGCCCCTCCCGATCATGCCATCGCTCACAAAATCTCAAGAGTTCCGTCTGCACAATTCGTGAGCAGAGCTGCGTACAGCGGGGTGGTTTTATTTTGGACATTGGGTGGTGTTCTCCGGGGTGTTTGTTGCATCCCCAAGCATCCTTCCGGGCAGGAGCAGCTTAAAGGACAACCGACGCCTCCAGACAAGTTGTGTCCATAATTTGTAAAATCAGTTCAAATGACTTCTGCTGAGCGTATTTTACAAAGATTCCGCGGCATATAGCTATATTTTACGTTTTAAGACTTGCGCTGAATATTCAGGAAGTCTTGTTTTCGAGTTGATGATGATGCCTGACATGACGTCACGTCTGGAACGCCCCTGACTGAGAAAGTCAGGAAATTAATAACTCGATGGTGAATCTCTGTGTGTTGCACCAAGACTACTATTTGATTCTAGTTGACACAAATTCCCAGCAGACAAATCAGCCCCTTTCCAACGGAGCTTGGGCGCCATCTTGTTCATTTTCTGGGCACTACATTGGAGTACAGACACATCAAAATGAGACGGAAGGACTTCTTTAATCGATTGCAAACATTCATACTTTCCTCTTCAGAACTATTTGAATCATATTCAGAACTGGATGAGTAACAAGAAAGCATCTTCTCCGAATCTGAAGCCAGTTTTGATTATAGTGCAAGGCAAAGACGCCCTAGCGTGACATCATGAACAAGGGGGCGGGACCTTCTGAAACTTGCAATTTCCGGGGTCATTTTGAAGTAGTTTTGGGACACTTAAACTCATTTTTATTGGTGTTTTGCATTTGACTAAAAATATTAGCCTGCGTGTTTTGGGTATTTTAGATGCTATAAAACGTTTTTTTCTGATGTCAGTTAGGAAACAAAACAATGCTGTCAGTTGTCCTTTAAATCTTGTCTGGGGTCGACCTGAATGTTTGCCGTTTGGTGAGATGGCAAGCCGAGTGACAACAAGGACTTTATGCGGGCAGGCAAGACAGGAAGCTGTGAATAATGGCTGCTCGTCTTTTGTCATCAGGATACGGGCGAGGCAGTGGCGGGTTAGGGGGAGGCAGGTATTGGGGCATCGATTGCCATCCGCTGATGAAATGCAAGTTTCCTGCGCTGCTCGCCAGTGGGCCTAGAAAAGGAGGAAGAGCCAGGCGCTTGTCTGGCTTTCGACTTTGACAAATGGATGCGCGAGAGGGGGAGGCTTCGGCGAACACCTGTGGAACCCCCTCGGTCACCGTCTGTCTGCGCTCTCTCAGCTGGCGGTGCAACAGAGCCTCAGCGCCGTAGCGTCGGCGGTAGCGCCGGAGAGCTTTCAGCTTTTTCAGGTTCTTCCTCTCCTTGGCCGACAGGCCTTCGGGTCCGGTCAGCAAACTGCTCCCTGTGGCGGAAAAGCAAACGCCCGGTGGGGACACCAGTGGGGAGTCGGGGGGGGCGCCATATTTACCTATGGTTTCATGCTCCATTTTGCGATTGTGCAGATATCGGCGTTTCTTCTCCTTGAGCAGATGCTGGAGGCGTTTGAATTGGTCAATGTAGAGGGACTGCAGTCGGATGAGTTTCTCTCGCGTGAAGAGCGCCACCTCCTCGGCCGTGTACACGCCGGCGTGTCTGCGGGCAACATCGTTCCCCCCCCAAGCTACTTTCTAAAAGCCTTGGAGCCAGCCGTGGCGCAGTCAACAAAGCAACGAGAGTTGACGGTCGCTGCGTATTAAAGTCAAGCGTCGAGAGGTCACTCGACTTACTTAAGCGGATCCTCATGGTCGCTGTCGACGCTGTCGCCCTCACTTTCGGGGTCTCCTCTCCACGTCTGATCAAGGACCAGCGGGCCCTGGTCTTCCTCACTCATTGGACTGTCCTCATCTGGATGCAACGTTGGACACGCATGACAAGTCGGTCCCCAATACACCCTGACCCCCCAACATTCCAATTGCAGTCGTGCGCCTTTACGACGAGCATTTACCGACGAGGCGAGCGGCTTCGGAGCGACCGACATCGAGGCCGTGCGTCTCTGCATGGCCATATCCGGTCAGCTGGGACAAGAGCGCCTCTGGCGACGGGCCGGACGACGCCTTCTTCATCTGAGCGCGGAGAGCGGCGGCGTTCCGGCGGGCGTGCTCGGCACAGAGCGTCACCCTACCAAACAAAGAGAGACAGAAAGCCAAGACAAAATAAGTCGTGGCACACGCAAACGTTGAATCTTTGCATTGATTGGAACAGGCGCAGATTTCAGACCGCAGGTGGTACAAGCGGGACTAAATTGGAGCAAGAGCACTCTTTCTTTTAAGTCCAATGGATGATTTTGTATGGCGCTTCTCATGCAAAGCAGGCAACCCGATCCAAACTCTTGCAAGAAACACATCCCATATGAATGACACTTGTCAATGAAAGATGGAGTTGAAATCTTGAGTAGAAGAGATCTGGACAGTTCGCCCAGTCTGGCATCAACTGTCAAAAACAGAAATTGTCGGCAATGGGGGTTTTGACGAGGAAAAAATGTTTTCAGCCGCTCTCATGGTTAATGTTCATCCTTTTGATAAACTGGATGATTGATGGAGAAAACGAGACTCCTGGGTGAGATTTATGTCACGAGGCAGAGTTGGCCCACCAAACTGTTCTGTAAAGTGCTTTGTTACAGCCGTTCCGTAAATAAAGATGGTTCCTACGTTCCGTAAATAAAGATGAATTAGATTTCATGGTATAGATATATCCACTCCATAACATTGTATTGCATAGTATGTCAAAAACAGGCCAATATAATTTGTGACTTTGTCTTGACTTGGATTAAACAGTAACCCAAATAGAACTGGATAGTGCCTCTTTGCAATTTTTTGATGATGATACTAGTGCAGCGTGTTCTACCGGAAACAAATTCCTAGTGTGTTCTACATACTTGGCAATAAAAATGATTCTGATTCTGATAAAAGGGCACCCGGAGGAGCCTTTCCTGCACCGCTTACCCATCTTTCCTCTCGACTTTGGGCGCTGCGTTGGGGCAGCGTTTGCCATTCTTAGCGGAGACATAATTGCACTGCTTATAGGGGGCGCTTTTGTCCTCCAGAACGTGTTTGATGCAGAAATCCAAGCCATCCAGCCGGGGCTGCGAGCACGGACGCTGGGCGAAGGCGCAGGTTTGAGCCTCCTGCGGACGAGCCGGCTGCGGCATCTGTCGGTTTCGACTGCTCGGTAAGACGTGAATCCGGATCCTGTTCATGATGACCCTGCAAAAAGGTTCAATTCAAAATTTTAAGGTGACGTTTTGACAGACACGGGTGACATAGTACGGCGGATATGATACGATGCCAACTCAGGACAAGGCGTGAAAGACTCGTTCATTCGTAAAATTCAACAGGAGCCGCCATGGAAACTAAAGTTGCTGTATTTTGCTCAGTGGGTTCTTCACGAAGGCCCAGCCAAGCACGCCGCATTTCAGACCCGCCTCTTCAACTTGATGGAGCCTCATATACTTTTATAAAGAGTCGCGTACATACATACACACACACACACACACACACACACACATATACATACATACATACATACATACATAAGCGGCTGGATAGCTCAGTTGATAAGGCATCAGTTTGGCATATGGGAGACGAGGGTTTGTATCCCACTTGTGGCAGAGAAAATGAGCACAAAAACATCATCCAGTGTGGGTCCTTAGGCAAGACCCTTCGCGCTAATGCCTACCTCATAAAAATGATGAGAGACAATAAATGGAATGACATGCCGGCTCAGACGTCGCCCGGCCAAACAAGGTCTGCGTCAGGTGCTGGGGAACCAGAGCACCCTGATGAAAAATGGGCTACTGGAACAAAGCGGAGATGGACGAGATGCGATAACATGGCTCTGTTGGAATGCTACTACTCAAGCAACCCTAGTGAGAGGGGTTATATGCGGAGAATGGGGACTGAATGGTTACTTCGAAACCCACAGTCACGGTTGACCACGAAACAACTAGTAGCTCAGTGTTCCAATATCCACAAACGGCAATTGCTATCACAACTTGAGATTGATGAGGTACAAACAACACAACACAAATTCCAAGGTGAAGGGCCCCAGGCTGCCACATCAGAGGAAGAGGTTCAATCAGAGATTGGGAGGCAAGCCCCAATGAATGATGAGATTGGGAAGCCAGCCCCAATGAATGAAATACTGAGCGAGGCAGCAACTGACCTGAGAGATAAGATCATGGCAAGAATGAAAACTGGGCAACTAAGAAACCGATTACAACGGCTATGTGAAGTACCACCTGAAAGTCTCATGGAAACTGTGAATGCAGCACTGAGAACGATCCCGACCGGAACGATCACGGAAACCAATGAGCTGATATACACCTCAGCATCAGTGATCCTCGAGATGCTCGGCTACAAGAGATTCATTACCCACCATGGAAAAGACGGTTGGAGGCCAAGATCAAGGCGGTTCGGAAAGATGTGAGTCAATTGACGGAGATCCAGAGAGGTGTGAATAAAAGGCCAATACCCAAGAGGTACATGCAGATAACCATACCTGAAGCACTCGAAACTGCCAAACAAAGGCTCCAGGCCTTGTCCAGTCGCCTAAAGAGGTACACGAAAGAGAATGAGGCCAGAAGAATAAACAGGCTGTTCGCAACACAACCTGCGAAAGTGTACGCTCAGTGGCAGGGTTCTAACAGCAGAGCAGACCCTCCAAGGCTGGAAACTGAAAGATACTGGAAAGGGAGAGGCATATGGGAGAAGGAGGTCGCACATAACAGCAGTGCACAATGGCTGGTGACTCTGAAAGAGGAGCACAGCAACCTCCCTGAACAGAACCCAGTTACCATCACAGCGGCAGATATACAAGGAAGAGTCTCAGGAATGAAAAACTGGACGGCACCAGGCCCGGATATGGTCCACACCTACTGGCTAAAGAAACTCACAGCTCTCCACGAGCGCCTAGCAGCACAAATGAACCAGTTGCTGATGGATGGGACTCACCCAGGATGGCTAACCGAAGGGCGAACAATCCTGATCATGAAGGATTCCTCAAAGAGTGCTGTTCCTTCCAACTATCGGCCAATAACCTGTCTCTCCACAACATGGAAGCTCATGTCAGGCATCATTGCGGCAAAGATAAGTGGACACGTGGATCAATACATGAGCAAAGCACAGAAAGGCATTAGTAGAGATACTAGAGGTGCCAAACATCAGCTGCTGGTTGACAGAACAGTCGCTCACGACTGCAGGTCCCGACATACCAACCTGTGCACAGCCTAAATCAGGGGTGGGCAAACTTTTTGACTTGCGGGCCGCATTGGGTTCTAAAATTTGACAGAGGGGCCGGGCCAGGACCATTTGGAGGGAGTGTTTGGGCCGGAAATACTAAACCTAAAGCATTAAAGGACAACCGACGCCTCCGGACAAGTTATGTCCATAATTTATAAAATCACTTCAAATGACTTTGACTGAGTGTATTTTACAAAGATTCCACAGCATATAGCTATACATTTTAAGACTTGCGCTGAATATTCATGAAGTCTTGTTTTCGAGTTGATGACGATCCCCATGTGACGTCATGTTTGGACCGCCCCTGACCGAGAAAGCGACATACAATGCATTTTGGGTACTTTGTTTGGTCTGAAAACTTCGTGTTGATCCGTGTTGATGGCGAAATTAGAAGGAAAACACATAAATAACGCCATGGTGAATCGTTGTGTGTTGCACCAAGACAACTATTTGATATTCGCTGACACAAATTCCCATCTGACAAATCAGCCCATTTCCAACGGAGCTTGGGCGCAATCTTCTGCATTTTCTGGGTGCTACATTGCTGTCATTGACGGCTCGAATTGATATGGGAGTACTCCTTGAATCAATTGCAAACATTTATGCTTTCTTCTTCAGAACTATTTGAATCCTATTCATAACTGGATGAGTAACAAGAAAACATCTTCTCCGAATCTGAAGCCATTGTTTTGATTCTCGAGCAAGGCAAGACGTCTTGGCGTGACGTCACGAACAGGGGGGTGGGACCTTCTGAAACTGGCCATTTCCGGATGCATTTTGAAGTCATTTTTATTGGTGTTTTTCATTTAACTAAAAATATCAGCCTGCCTGATTTAGGTATTTTAGATGCTATAAAACGTTTTTCTAATGTCAGTGGGAAACACAAAAAAAAAAAAGGTGCCGGTTGTCCTTTAAATGTAGTGTGTACAAATCTCATAGCACAGTAAGAACACTACAACCCAATTTATTAACTGTCTTTCAAATGTGAAAAATATCCCTGATCAGTTAATACATTTGTCTCAAGGAATATGGTGTTTAAATACTATTTCGCAGATACTTGGAGGAGGAAATGGAAATAGATTAAAATAACATATGCACTGTGATTTATCAAGATTGCGTCTGTTTTTAATAAGTTTTCATTGAAGGGGCAAAGTTAAAGAAATCAACATTTATTGAAAAATGGAATCACTTTCAACATTCAAAACATATTACACAACGAAATATTCAAGCTCAATAATACCTACTTGTGTTAAATTCCGCCAAATCATAGATGGTTTGTCCTGACCGCGCGCTCAACAAACTCCTCACTGACGCCCTCGCCTTCACGCGCAAACAATACACGTGTACCGTCGCCAAGCACACAAACATAGACTACCTGCAGTTGAAATTTGCATTCTTTGCACGGCAGCCAATCAGAATCCTGCTTCTTTCTTCCGGACTTTCGCAAGCGTTATAAAGTCGTGCAATTGCATGTCATTTTCCAAAATAGATGCACAGAACCTCAGCCCAGAAGAAAGATTCAAAAGAAGCTAACAACATATGTGACGCTACAAAACGTAAATTTACATTAAACCGTGACTGTGAAGTGTACGTGAGACTTATGAAAGGAGCTTAGTGGCTCGTAGAAAGCAATGCAAACGTTGCATTGTGCACCGCAATGACTATTGACTACTGCAGCAAAATCTACAGCCATGCACATTTACCGTAAATTAAGCAAGGTAGCATTTGTAGTCGGTGCATTCTTGATTTAAAAAAAAAACTTTATAACTTTATACTTCGTGACAATGTTTTTTTAATGTGATTAGTTGTCTCATTGTGCTTCAAGTTGTGAAAATTGGGCCAGACAACTTTTCAGTTATCTGCCCTGTTCTTGGCTAACTTTTTGTCATGAGTTTAAGATACTGTTTTTACTATAATTTGGGCAAATTCGGCGGGCCGGATTAAAAAGCCTAACGGGCCATATGTGGCCCGCGGGCCGTAGTTTGCCCATGTCTGGCCTAGATTGATTACAAGAAAGCATATGACTCGATGCCACACACATGGATCACTGAATGCTTGGAGTTGTATAAGGTCAACAGGACCCTGAGAGCCTTCGTTGCAAACTCGATGAGGATGTGGAAAACCACACTTGAAGACAATGGCAAGCCACTAACGAAAGTGTCCATCAATGTGGCATATACCAAGGTGATGCACTCTCCCCACTGCTGTTCTGCATAGGACTGAACCCCCTCAGCCAGATAATCGCCAAGAAAGGCTATGGATACCGCCTCAGAAATGGAGCTACGATCAGTCACCTCCTCTACATGGATGACATAAAGCTGTATGCTAAGAGCGAAAGGGACATAGACTCCCTGATCCCCACAACCAGGATCTACAGCAGTGACATCGGAATGTCATTCGGGCTGGAGAAATGTAGTCGGATGGTGACTAAGAGGGGCAAGGGAGTCCACACTGAAGGGGTCTCACTCCCTGAAGGAAGAATAGCAGACATTGAAAACAGCTACAAGTACCTCGGTATACCACAGGCCAATGGCAACCTCGAACTAGCAACAAGGAAAGCGGCGACGACCAAATACCTCCAGCGAGTGAGGCAAGTCCTCAGAAGCCAGCTCGATGGCAAGAACAAGACCCGGGCAATAAACAACTATGCCCTGCCAGTGATCAGATACCCTGCAGGAATAATAAGGTGGCCAAAGGAAGAGATTCAGACCACGGATGTTAAGACCCGAAAACGCCTCACCATGCACGGAGGGTTCCATCCCAAGTCCAGCACCCTGAGACTGTACACAAGCCATAAGGAAGGAGGCCGGGGACTAATGAGTGTGAGAGCCACTGTCCAGGATGAAACATCCAAGCTCCATGAATACATCAAAGAGAAGGCTCCAACGGATGATGTACTCAGAGAATGTCTCAGACAATGGGGAACAGAGGATGAGGTGATGGAAGAGGGACAATCATGGGAGGAAAAGCCCCTACACGGGATGTACCACTGAACCATAGCAGAAGTGGCTGATCTCAATAAGTCCTATCAGTGGCTAGAGAGGGCTGGCCTAAAGGACAGACAGAGGCACTCATCCTGGCTGCCCAAGAGCAGGCCCTGAACACCAGAGCCATAGAGGCAGGGATATACCACACCAGACAAGACCCAAGGTGTAGGTTGTGCAAAGAGGCACCTGAGACAATCCAACACATAACTGCAGGGTGTAAGATGCTGGCAGGGAAAGCCTACATGGAGTGCCATAACCAGGTGGCTGGCATAGTCTACCGAAACATCTGTGCGGAGTATGGACCCCAAGGTCAAAATGGGAAACACCTCCCAAGGTGGTGGAGAATGACCGAGCAAAGATCCTGTGGGACTTCCAGATACAGACCGACATGATGGTAATGGCCAACCAACCAGATATCGTGGTCATATATAAAGGGGAAAAGAAAGTCGTTGTCGTGGATGTAGAGGTCCCGAGTGATGGAAACATCAGAAAGAAGGAACATGAGAAAATCGAGAAATACCAAGGGCCCAGAGAGGAGCTGGAGAGAGCCTGGAAGGTAAAGGTGACAGTCGTGCCTGTGGTGGTCGGAGTACTCGGGGCAGTGACCCCCAAACTCGACGAGTGGTTGCAACAGATCCCGGGAACAACATCGAATATCTCGGTCCAGAAAAGCGCAGTGCTGGGAACAGCACGGATACTGCGCAGAACCCTCAAGCTTCCTGGCCTCTGGTAGAGGATCCGAGCTAAAAAATGGGGGACAGACACCACCCATGGTGGGTGAGACGCGGATTTTTTTTATATATATATATATATATATATATATAGGAGTTGTGCACTTAGATTATTAAATTATGAAGGAAGTGACGCAACGGCGCACAGTGTGGCACCATGTCCCGCCCATAGTTTCCAGAACAATCTCGAGGAGATTCAGGGTGAGTCGCAATTTTCTGTTGGTCTCGATTAACGCGCATTTTCATGACAATACCTTATTTTGTTTCCCCTTTCGTACTGTCTAGTGTTATCGATTTAGTTCCCTTAATCATTTCGAGTCCAGATTACTTTTTGTGTCATTATTTACTTCACGTTTTGTCGAGTGGAACTTTGAAGCACATGTGCTTCATAGTGCTTTTCTATTGCGCAGTTAATCACAAGACGACCCATGCGACTTCACCCATCCCTTCTGCCATACTGTGTTGCAGGTAATAATTGTTTCATTTCGTTTTATTGCACAATATTTAGTTTCTTGTGTCGTGTTTCATTTGCCCGTGAATGTTCGTGGCCGGTTGAACCGTGCACCCTTGCAAGCGCACCACGTGTTCTGCCGAGTCTCCGCGTATGATGCGTTCAGGGACATCATGTGAATAACATTGAACTTGTGTTGTATTCTCTTTTTCTGTAAATAACCACTATACGATCACCCGTTGTTAATTCTGTTTTGTTATCTACAATGTTTTGCATTTGAGAACAATCTCGAGGAGATTCAGGTTAACCACAAGACGAAACCCATGCGACTTCACCCATCCCTTCTGCCATACTGTGTTGCAGAAATAAAAGAAATAAAAAGACACATCCGCGCGTCTGGTCTCATTAAGACGGCAGCAACGTGGAGATGAAGACAGTCACTGTTGTGACACCCGTCACATATATATATATATATATATATATGTTAATCCTTGCGTAAACCACTGTTTACATCGCTTTCCTATTTGCCCTTCGACATATTTGTAAATAGTTTCACATTTTTAAGTCATACACTCATACACTTTTTCTTTTTTTACGTCCTTCTCTGATAGCAACGCCATTTTTGCTAATCTGTTATGCTAACGCTGGTTATCTTCCGTTTGCGGCCAACACATGACGCCTTGTTTTGCTTGTGGCGCACAGTAACGTCTCAAGGAGAGCGATAATTGTTCCCGTAACAATAGGACGGGTTTGTCTGTTTAGAGCGAATAACTTAATCACGTACCTCGCTCCGGACAACACGCCGTCACCGAGCTGTTGTAGCACAATGAAGCGCCCGTCACACGTTTACTCCAACGTCTTAAGCCCACCCCGGAAAGCGCTGATTGGTCCAAGTGCCTTCACTTCGAATGTGCTCACTCATCTCAAAGGCTCCCCGTTTTCTTACAAAACCGCTGTTATAATGAAATCACGAAACGTATCTTGAAATATTCCCTTAGAGTAATTATTGACTTTAATATGGAAAAAATACATCTATAGATAGGAAGGAAACGCAAGTGTTCACATACAAGAGGTTACCTGGAAGAACTTCCGCTAAGACGTCATTGACGACCAGTCCTAGGTACACCACAAAACTTTAAAATGCTGGAAAAGCTCTGGTAAATAAGAGGATTTCAATTTCTGTGTTGCATGGCAGTTGCAAGGCTTATAAATGAAAAGTATGATTAAACGTTTTTACACCCCCCCCCAAAAAAAAGGTCCATTCACACTTGCACTGCATAAAAAACAATGCAACATTTCAGTGCATTTACTCTCTACAGCAGTGACGTGCAGTCAGGGGAGGCAGGTGAGGCCGTGCCTCACCTGTAATGAAAAAATACATGAAAGGTATATTTATTTAGTGATTTGTACTTTAACGTTCTTTTCCATTTAACTTCAGTATTTTTGGATTTTTTTTCAAAATCGCTGAATTTTCATATTTACCGGTCAAAGACTTAGTAAAGACGAGCGGTGAGGCAGCAGCCGGCTGAGCCTCACCGCAAGAAAATAGACTTAAAACTGAAGAAAGACAAGGCTTCTACAAAGAAGGTATCAATGCCTTTTTTCAGAAGGAGCGGCGCATGGACTTCATTTATAAGTAAAGGTAACACGATAACATTTTTTTTTCTATACTGCTGTTTATATAAAGAATGATGACATGACATTTTAGACAAAACACGTGAATTGTTGCCAATTAAACAAGCTACTCTGTTCATGTTTGTAAATCAGACTGTGATGATGTCAGTGCCTCACCAGCCATGAACCTCACCGCACTTCACTGCTCTACAGATATGTTTGTTTTGATGTCAAACCATGAAGCAGATG
The DNA here is from genome assembly GCF_051943395.1 of Hippocampus bargibanti. Taxonomy (NCBI): domain Eukaryota; kingdom Metazoa; phylum Chordata; class Actinopteri; order Syngnathiformes; family Syngnathidae; genus Hippocampus; species Hippocampus bargibanti. The sequence goes on from NC_142734.1 coordinate 25,636,991, forward strand.
TACAATCTAAAATATAAGAGGTAATTTGTGGCTCAGCTGAGAACCACAGCCAGCCGGTGTCGAAACATCGAATGCATTTGACTATGGGGCAGACCAACAGATGTGAACAATCCTCTTTGTACTCACAGCCAAACAGGATAATTCTCGAAAGAGAAACAGACAGGTTGGAGCTGATCTGGTTAGTTCAACGTACAACTGAAATGGAGCAAGACATCAACTCGAATATGATTTCATTAGACTAGCATTGGATCACTGGAATAAACTGAATTTCCACTGGGGGGAATGGAAGGTGGAGCAGAAAAAGGAAATTCAAGGTTAAAGCATTCAAAATGTTTCCCAACGCCGCATTGTGTCAATGTCAGCACAAAGCGAAAGACAATTCAGAGAATCTTTGACACACGAAACATATTTGCTTTCTGCATTTGCCCAGTAGTATGCTGAACATCTTTTCACAACCATTTAAAACAATGACTGCAATATTCAAAACAAAAAATGATAATTTACATCTTGATATTTTTTTCAACAAAGTGTAAAAATATGTCGTGTTTTATACATTTTACATTCTTTGCACACATTTACCAAATGTAGTCAATAAAAACAGTGGCCATCATTTGGGGTACGGCTGCTTTGGAGACTGACTCAGTCACATCCACACGGTATTTATTGTTGATTATTGTGGTGCCGAGGGGATAAAAAAACGAGTGTCAATAGACGTCTCATTTGAAGCGAGGTGACATGGGGGGGGGGCATGACAGAGGAAAAAGAGTTTGAAAAAAACCACACAATCAAACTACAACCCGTGTGGTGATTGAATCTCAAGTCCTTAATGTCCTCTCAACCTCCGGATGAATCATTGCAGCCCAAGCACACCCTTCCTGGGGAAGCTTTTCAAGTTTTTTTCAGCAAGGTATCAATCAAAGTCTGCCACGCATGAATGACGATTGGGAGGGAGGCCCACAAACACTCGGAAGCAAACGTAGCAGCGAGTCATTTCGGCAAGGGCGGAAGCGGGGGCGGGGGGTCTGAAGGCAGTGGCGGAGGTCTGGCATTGCCCCCACGGGCCCCGCCCGAGTACTTGTAGTCCCCATATTGGGACCTGTAGTCAAAGACGGACGGCTGCGAGGGCTGCACCCCCTGGGCGCTCAGAAGAGAGTTCAACATTTCAAAAGTGTCCTGGTAGTCATCGGCCTGGGTGCCGGCCCCCGCGCCGTGCCCATTGGTATCCGTCCGGTCGCCTTTGGGGTGAGCGTAGGCCCCTGGGGGGTGGGAGGGGTGGCCCAAGGCCGGCAAGATGTCGCAGGAGGACGAGAGGGCTGGCAGGTGGTAGGGATTGCGAGAAGACTTGCCGACTTTGGCGGCGGGGTGCGATCCCGCTGATGGGTCCGGGGGATGCGTCCTTTTGCGCGAGGACGAGCCAGTTCGAGACGAATCGCTGGGGACTTTTTTGCCACTTGCCAGCGCGCTGCTGGCAGCGGACGAGTGCTTGTGCGAAGAGGAGAGGGAGGTGGCGCTGGAGGAAGGGTGGTGGTGGTGATGGTGGTTGTAGTGGTGGTGGTGTTGGTTGTGGTGGTGGTGGTTGGACCGCTCCCCTCTGTGCTTGTCCTTACTCTTGCCATCCTCGGACGAGCTTCCCCGTTGCTTGTCGGGCACACGGATGCGCACCTTGATGTCCTGCTCCAGACCCCGGGCGCCGCCTGGCCCGCCAAGCGGGAACCTCATTTTCAAAGAGCTCCGATCGTGTCTCTCCTTCTCCAGGGGGATTTTCAGAATAATCTGCGACGGGTTGGACGGGTCAGCGGAAGACGAGCCCAAGTGCTGTTGCTGCTTCTCCTTCCTCTGCTGCTGACCAATGAGAACCTGGGCAGCGTTGGCATAGTCCCGCTTGACGCTGGCCTCCATGTTCTCCAACTTCCTCTTCTGCGCGGCCAGCACATCGGCGTTCTTGGCACGGTACTCGCTCAATGACACCTTGGCGGGGGCGTGGGCCTCGTGGCCTGACGGCTGCTCGGTGCCTCCCTGACTTTTGCCGCTCCAGGTGGCCGCGCTGCCTGGCGTGCTCCTCTCCTTGTCTGCCGCTGAGGCAGGGGGCGGCGCCGAGAGGCTCATCAAGCCCGCCACGGTGCTCTCCGACGAGGCCATGGAGATCATGCTCAACATGGCGTCCCTTTGGTCTCCCTCCTCCTGGACCTTCGGCTTGGCCTTTGGCGTCTGACCTCCTGCCTGATAAGAAACCACAGACAACGGGCTACTCAGCGAGCTTGCACAATAAGCTGCAAACCTTTGACGGCACAGGTGTCAAGAACAAGGAGGACATGAAGCTTGCTAAAGTCCCAATAACTAAAATGTCAATTTGTCCCATGTCAACCACAATAACAGTCATTCTTGACTTCAGATTTGAAAAATAGTTATTCATTTGTTGTACACGTCAAATGTCATATTTATTGTTATACTTATTGAAATGTAAATTTCTGCACTGCGAGACTAATAAAGGCAAATCCAATCCAATGGGGATTAAACATTCTAAAGGCCTCCCTAAATTCATAACAGATCGCTCGAGGCAACCGGAACTCCCCCCTGTGGCAAAAAAAAAAAAAAAAAAAACACTGTGACACCCTTGATTGACGGAGACCCACACGGTCACGAAGGGGCCACATATCCAATTCATTTGCTCAATCATCACTGATCATGATACGGAACGGCACCTCCTTTTTTTCCTCGTTCCTTGCTTAAGAGATGGGGCCTCCTATCCATTTAAGCCCCCAAAAATATGTTCGGCTGGCTGTTATCGTACAACTTGGACAAGATGGAATGTAAATTTCTCCACTGTGAGACTAATAAAGGCATATCCAATCCAATCATTACATCGCAAGTAATATGTTTTACAAGCGTACACCATGAAGATGCAAAGTATGAGACTACTTTTGTACAATTCTGATGATCCAGGGGTTGTTGTGACAGGGCCAATTCGGGACCTAGATCAAGGATCCCAGCCAAGGGAAATTAAAATAGAGGAAAATTAAACAGATTAGCCGGGGTTCAAGGGGGCGGTAATTTTATAAATGCAAATTGTATGCTTTGGAGACTGACTCAGTCACATCCACACGGTATTTATTGTTGATTATTGTGGTGCCGAGGGGATAAAAAAACGAGTGTCAATAGACGTCTCATTTGAAGCGAGGTGACATGGGGGGGGGGCATGACAGAGGAAAAAGAGTTTGAAAAAAACCACACAATCAAACTACAACCCGTGTGGTGATTGAATCTCAAGTCCTTAATGTCCTCTCAACCTCCGGATGAATCATTGCAGCCCAAGCACACCCTTCCTGGGGAAGCTTTTCAAGTTTTTTTCAGCAAGGTATCAATCAAAGTCTGCCACGCATGAATGACGATTGGGAGGGAGGCCCACAAACACTCGGAAGCAAACGTAGCAGCGAGTCATTTCGGCAAGGGCGGAAGCGGGGGCGGGGGGTCTGAAGGCAGTGGCGGAGGTCTGGCATTGCCCCCACGGGCCCCGCCCGAGTACTTGTAGTCCCCATATTGGGACCTGTAGTCAAAGACGGACGGCTGCGAGGGCTGCACCCCCTGGGCGCTCAGAAGAGAGTTCAACATTTCAAAAGTGTCCTGGTAGTCATCGGCCTGGGTGCCGGCCCCCGCGCCGTGCCCATTGGTATCCGTCCGGTCGCCTTTGGGGTGAGCGTAGGCCCCTGGGGGGTGGGAGGGGTGGCCCAAGGCCGGCAAGATGTCGCAGGAGGACGAGAGGGCTGGCAGGTGGTAGGGATTGCGAGAAGACTTGCCGACTTTGGCGGCGGGGTGCGATCCCGCTGATGGGTCCGGGGGATGCGTCCTTTTGCGCGAGGACGAGCCAGTTCGAGACGAATCGCTGGGGACTTTTTTGCCACTTGCCAGCGCGCTGCTGGCAGCGGACGAGTGCTTGTGCGAAGAGGAGAGGGAGGTGGCGCTGGAGGAAGGGTGGTGGTGGTGATGGTGGTTGTAGTGGTGGTGGTGTTGGTTGTGGTGGTGGTGGTTGGACCGCTCCCCTCTGTGCTTGTCCTTACTCTTGCCATCCTCGGACGAGCTTCCCCGTTGCTTGTCGGGCACACGGATGCGCACCTTGATGTCCTGCTCCAGACCCCGGGCGCCGCCTGGCCCGCCAAGCGGGAACCTCATTTTCAAAGAGCTCCGATCGTGTCTCTCCTTCTCCAGGGGGATTTTCAGAATAATCTGCGACGGGTTGGACGGGTCAGCGGAAGACGAGCCCAAGTGCTGTTGCTGCTTCTCCTTCCTCTGCTGCTGACCAATGAGAACCTGGGCAGCGTTGGCATAGTCCCGCTTGACGCTGGCCTCCATGTTCTCCAACTTCCTCTTCTGCGCGGCCAGCACATCGGCGTTCTTGGCACGGTACTCGCTCAATGACACCTTGGCGGGGGCGTGGGCCTCGTGGCCTGACGGCTGCTCGGTGCCTCCCTGACTTTTGCCGCTCCAGGTGGCCGCGCTGCCTGGCGTGCTCCTCTCCTTGTCTGCCGCTGAGGCAGAGGGCGGCGCCGAGAGGCTCATCAAGCCCGCCACGGTGCTCTCCGACGAGGCCATGGAGATCATGCTCAACATGGCGTCCCTCTGGTCTCCCTCCTCCTGGACCTTCGGCTTGGCCTTTGGCGTCTGACCTCCTGCCTGATAAGAAACCACAGACAACGGGCTACTCAGCGAGCTTGCACAATAAGCTGCAAACCTTTGACGGCACAGGTGTCAAGAACAAGGAGGACATGAAGCTTGCTAAAGTCCCAATAACTAAAATGTCAATTTGTCCCATGTCAACCACAATAACAGTCATTCTTGACTTCAGATTTGAAAAATAGTTATTCATTTGTTGTACACGTCAAATGTCATATTTATTGTTATATTTATTGAAATGTAAATTTCTGCACTGCGAGACTAATAAAGGCAAATCCAATCCAATGGGGATTAAACATTCTAAAGGCCTCCCTAAATTCATAACAGATCGCTCGAGGCAACCGGAACTCCCCCCTGTGGCAAAAAAAAAAAAAAAAAAAAACACTGTGACACCCTTGATTGACGGAGACCCACACGGTCACGAAGGGGCCACATATCCAATTCATTTGCTCAATCATCACTGATCATGATACGGAACGGCACCTCCTTTTTTTCCTCGTTCCTTGCTTAAGAGATGGGGCCTCCTATCCATTTAAGCCCCCAAAAATATGTTCGGCTGGCTGTTATCGTACAACTTGGACAAGATGGAATGTAAATTTCTCCACTGTGAGACTAATAAAGGCATATCCAATCCAATCATTACATCGCAAGTAATATGTTTTACAAGCGTACACCATGAAGATGCAAAGTATGAGACTACTTTTGTACAATTCTGATGATCCAGGGGTTGTTGTGACAGGGCCAATTCGGGACCTAGATCAAGGATCCCAGCCAAGGGAAATTAAAATAGAGGAAAATTAAACAGATTAGCCGGGGTTCAAGGGGGCGGTAATTTTATAAATGCAAATTGTATCGTAAATATCTGCTACATAATTATAGAAATACCATTTATTATGTTTATAGAGGTTTTTCACCAACTTTGTATAATAATAATAATACATTTTATTTCAAGCGCCTTTCAAAACACCCAAGGACACTTTACAATAAAAACAATAGAACACAGCACATAACAATAAAACCATAAGTAAAATGATAAATAATAAAATAGCAGAGAATTAGACATTGAAAGCAATTTTAAACAAATGGGTTTTGAGATGAGCCTTGAAAATAGGGAGGGAGTCAATATTACGGATGTTGGGTGGGAGTGAATTCCAGAGTTTGGGAGCAGAGCGGCTGAAAGCTCTGCATCCCATCGTGGTGAGACGGGCAGAGGGCACATAGAGGTGAAGGGAGGATGAGGATCTGAGGGACCGAGAGGGAACAGAGATTTGAAGCAGGTCAGAAAGATAGGGAGGAGCAAGGTTATGGATGGCTTTGAAAGTAAACAGAAGTATTTTGAATTCGATACGATGTTTAACCGGTAGCCAGTGGAGTTGCTGGAGTACAGGGGTGATGTGGTGAAAGGAGGGGGTTTTGGTGATGATCCGGGCTGAAGAATTTTGGACGAGTTGGAGTTTATGGAGAAATTTCTGATTGACACCGAAGAGAAGTGCGTTGCAATAATCGATGCGGGAGGTGACAAGACTGTGGAAGAGAAGCGTCGGGTTTGCTGGAGAGGTAGAGTTGGGTGTCATCCGCGAAGCAGTGAAAGTGAATGCCAAACTTACGGAAAATATTGCCAAGAGGAAGTAGGTAGATAATAAAGAGAAGTGGCCCCAGGACAGACCCTTGAGGCACACCAGAGGACACCGGAGAGGACCGTGAGGTGAACGAGTTGATTTGGATGAATTGTGCGCGATCAGAGAGATAAGAGTGAAACCAGCGGAGTGGGGTGTGGGTGATGCCTAGGGTGGAAAGTCTGTCGAGAAGGATAGGGTGGGAAATGGTGTCAAAAGCTGAGGTCAGGTCGAGAAGAATGAGGATGGAGAGTGAACCGGCATCGGCTGCCATAAAAAGATCATTCGTGATTTTTATGAGAGCCGATTCAGTACTGTGGCGGGGGCGGAAACCAGACTGGAATTGTTCGTAGAGGTTATTGTGAGTGAGGTGTGAGTGAAGCTGGGAAACAACTGTCTTTTCAAGAATTTTGGCGATGAATGGTAGGTGGGAAATTGGACGTAGGTTATTGAAATCGTTTGGGTCTGAGCCAGGTTTTTTTTGGTCATCCTCCACCAGGTTTTATTTAAAGGACAACCGACGCCTCCCGACAAGTTGTGTCCATAATTTGTAAAATAATTTCAAATTACTTCTACTGAGCGTATTTTACAAAGATTCCAACGCATATAGCTATATTTTACGTCTTAAGACTTGCGCTGAATATTCAGGAAGTCTTGTTTTCGAGTTGGTGACGATTCCTGATGTGAAGTCACGTCAGGAACGCCCCTGACCGAGAAAGCGACACACACAATGCATTTTGGGTACTTTGTTTGGTCTGAAAACTTCGTGTTGATCCGTGTTGATGGTGAAATTAGAAGGAAAATACATAAATAACGCAATGGTGAATCATTGTGTGTTGCACCAAGACTACTATTTGATACTAGTTGACACAAATTCCCAGCAGACACATCAGCCCATTTCCAACGGAACTTGGGCGCCATCTTGTACATTTTCTGGGACGCTACATTGGAGTCCTGACGGCTCGAATTGATATGGAAGGACTTCTTTAATCGATTGCAAACATTTATGCTTTCTTCTTGTTAGGTTTACTCTTCAGAACTATTCGAATCATATTCATAACTGGATGAGTAACAAGAAAGCATCTTCTCCGAATCTGAAGCCATTGTTTTGATCCTAGAGCAAGGCAAGACGTCCTGGCGTGACGCCACGAACAAGGGGGCGGGACCTTCTGAAACTCGCCATCTCCGAGGTCATTTTGAAGTAGTTTTCGGACACTAACTCATTTTTAATGGTGTTTTGCATTTGACTAAAAATATCAGCATGCGTGTTTTGGGTATTTTAGATGCTATAAAACGTTTTTCTGATGTCAATTAGTCAACAAAAAATGGTGTCGGTTGTCCTTTAAGTTAGTTAGTTTAGTATTATGAATCATAATTTAAATCATGGTATACTACAGGTCAACAGTAATAAACATGCTTTATCATAATTTAATAACTTATGAATTGGAATGACCCACTAGGTAGTTTGTAATTCTGCTTTCTCAATCTTTTTTTCTCTGTATGTTTGCTTCCCTTACAATGCTGTTTGAGTGACAGCCAACCTTTGATCAACTATGGTGGCAAAAGTTGGCCCTTTGCCACCATAGTTGATCACTTTTCCATCGCAAAGACTGCAAAGGGCTTTCCCCGGCCGGATTTTGATGTTTGAATATGAAATCTGAAAGCGGGCATCCGTCGACTTGTTGATCTAACCATGCCCAATTCTAAAGTCTTCAGTTAGACTTTAGTTCACTGAAGAAGCATCTTGGAGAAGCGAAACGTCCGACACCTTCAAAGAAGTACAGATGACGGCTGAATAAACCTTTTCATCAATGTGAAAAGTCGTGTGCTCTCCCGAGCCAGCAATCACACGGAACACGTGCGCGTACGCTTTACATCAAAACAAAATCTATAGATATCTAACCTACACTGTCTATACTATTAACACATTAAACATATAAGTACCAAAAATGTGACGATGTTTAGCGCAAGTTTACTGGCGAAAAGCGCGGTAAGGGAGATGTTATATTTGTATGAGAGAGAGAAGGACAGAGACTATTGATATTACGGAGGTGGAAATATGCAGACCAAGTTATGTTATTTAAATAAAAGAACTTTTATATGAAAATAGAAAATAGCACTTTGTCGGAAAAAAATAGCCGAATTCCACTAAATAGCGGACGCCTGGGATCCCTGCTAGATGGCATCCCGGTCAGCAAGATTGCCCATCACCCCGGAAACGCTATTGACGTACCTTCCAGTTGCGAATCCGTTTCAAACGGCTGGGCGTTTTTTCCAGAATCTGCAGGAACTCGTGTGTGAGCTCTGATTGAAGAAACGGGAAAAACAATGTCAGCTGGGGAGAATTTTATTCAATTCAAACATCAGAATCCAGCGTTCCTTTTTGTCTGTGTTTTGGCAGCAAACAGCCGGTGGTGAGATTCAGACCACTGGTCACTACCATCCGGCCGTTTCAAAGCCCCCCGCCCCGAGATTTTGCCCCGACAATCGGACCAAAGAGTCAATTAGACATGTTGAGAAATTGTCAGTTTCTTGTGTTTCATGCCAATTTCAAATCCCTCCGCCCTACAGAGGAATCTTGGACGCACATACCATCCAGAAGCTTGAGGGTTACGTTGGGGTCAACATACTCCCACCAGTGTTTGCCATCCGTCGATACAGGAATCTCCCAGTTGGACCACTTGCAGGCCAGATGGATGCACACGCAAGCCACAACAGGCGGGCTGTATTGCAGGCAGAAGGTGGTCAAGTGGAGGCTGCGTGGCGGCGTCCGTCCCGGGAGAGCAAGAAGAGCGCAAGTTCAGGACTTGAATGAAATTGGATTGGTAATAATCCGGAGCACACAAGATCGAGCATCTCTCTACCTGTTGGTGGCCATGAAGTAAGAAGTTTGCGCCAGATCCTTACTCGCTGAAACAACAACAGAATCGAGAAGGGCACTTCAAATTGGAGTCACTTCAACGCATGACCCCGCCCCATTCCACACACATAAAAATTAGCCAAGATGGAGAGTGAACCGGCATCGGCTGCCATAAAAAGATCATTCGTGATTTTTATGAGAGCCGATTCAGTACTGTGGCGGGGGCGGAAACCAGACTGGAATTGTTCGTAGAGGTTATTGTGAGTGAGGTGTGAGTGAAGCTGGGAAACAACTGTCTTTTCAAGAATTTTGGCGATGAATGGTAGGTGGGAAATTGGACGTAGGTTATTGAAATCGTTTGGGTCTGAGCCAGGTTTTTTTTGGTCATCCTCCACCAGGTTTTATTTAAAGGACAACCGACGCCTCCCGACAAGTTGTGTCCATAATTTGTAAAATAATTTCAAATTACTTCTACTGAGCGTATTTTACAAAGATTCCAACGCATATAGCTATATTTTACGTCTTAAGACTTGCGCTGAATATTCAGGAAGTCTTGTTTTCGAGTTGGTGACGATTCCTGATGTGAAGTCACGTCAGGAACGCCCCTGACCGAGAAAGCGACACACACAATGCATTTTGGGTACTTTGTTTGGTCTGAAAACTTCGTGTTGATCCGTGTTGATGGTGAAATTAGAAGGAAAATACATAAATAACGCAATGGTGAATCATTGTGTGTTGCACCAAGACTACTATTTGATACTAGTTGACACAAATTCCCAGCAGACACATCAGCCCATTTCCAACGGAACTTGGGCGCCATCTTGTACATTTTCTGGGATGCTACATTGGAGTCCTGACGGCTCGAATTGATATGGAAGGACTTCTTTAATCGATTGCAAACATTTATGCTTTCTTCTTGTTAGGTTTACTCTTCAGAACTATTCGAATCATATTCATAACTGGATGAGTAACAAGAAAGCATCTTCTCCGAATCTGAAGGCATTGTTTTGATCCTAGAGCAAGGCAAGACGTCCTGGCGTGACGCCACGAACAAGGGGGCGGGACCTTCTGAAACTCGCCATCTCCGAGGTCATTTTGAAGTAGTTTTCGGACACTAACTCATTTTTAATGGTGTTTTGCATTTGACTAAAAATATCAGCATGCGTGTTTTGGGTATTTTAGATGCTATAAAACGTTTTTCTGATGTCAATTAGTCAACAAAAAATGGTGTCGGTTGTCCTTTAAGTTAGTTAGTTTAGTATTATGAATCATAATTTAAATCATGGTATACTACAGGTCAACAGTAATAAACATGCTTTATCATAATTTAATAACTTATGAATTGGAATGACCCACTAGGTAGTTTGTAATTCTGCTTTCTCAATCTTTTTTTCTCTGTATGTTTGCTTCCCTTACAATGCTGTTTGAGTGACAGCCAACCTTTGATCAACTATGGTGGCAAAGGTTGGCCCTTTGCCACCATAGTTGATCACTTTTCCATCGCAAAGACTGCAAAGGGCTTTCCCCGGCCGGATTTTGATGTTTGAATATGAAATCTGAAAGCGGGCATCCGTCGACTTGTTGATCTAACCATGCCCAATTCTAAAGTCTTCAGTTAGACTTTAGTTCGCTGAAGAAGCATCTTGGAGAAGCGAAACGTCCGACACCTTCAAAGAAGTACAGATGACGGCTGAATAAACCTTTTCATCAATGTGAAAAGTCGTGTGCTCTCCCGAGCCAGCAATCACACGGAACACGTGCGCGTACGCTTTACATCAAAACAAAATCTATAGATATCTAACCTACACTGTCTATACTATTAACACATTAAACATATAAGTACCAAAAATGTGACGATGTTTAGCGCAAGTTTACTGGCGAAAAGCGCGGTAAGGGAGATGTTATATTTGTATGAGAGAGAGAAGGACAGAGACTATTGATATTACGGAGGTGGAAATATGCAGACCAAGTTATGTTATTTAAATAAAAGAACTTTTATATGAAAATAGAAAATATCACTTTGTCGGAAAAAAATAGCCGAATTCCACTAAATAGCGGACGCCTGGGATCCCTGCTAGATGTCATCCCGGTCAGCAAGATTGCCCATCACCCCGGAAACGCTATTGACGTACCTTCCAGTTGCGAATCCGTTTCAAACGGCTGGGCGTTTTTTCCAGAATCTGCAGGAACTCGTGTGTGAGCTCTGATTGAAGAAACGGGAAAAACAATGTCAGCTGGGGAGAATTTTATTCAATTCAAACATCAGAATCCAGCGTTCCTTTTTGTCTGTGTTTTGGCAGCAAACAGCCGGTAGTGAGATTAAGACCACTGGTCACTACCATCCGGCCGTTTCAAAGCCCCCCGCCCCGAGATTTTGCCCCGACAATCGGACCAAAGAGTCAATTAGACATGTTGAGAAATTGTCAGTTTCTTGTGTTTCATGCCAATTTCAAATCCCTCCGCCCTACAGAGGAATCTTGGACGCACATACCATCCAGAAGCTTGAGGGTTACGTTGGGGTCAACATACTCCCACCAGTGTTTGCCATCCGTCGATACAGGAATCTCCCAGTTGGACCACTTGCAGGCCAGATGGATGCACACGCAAGCCACAACAGGCGGGCTGTATTGCAGGCAGAAGGTGGTCAAGTGGAGGCTGCGTGGCGGCGTCCGTCCCGGGAGAGCAAGAAGAGCGCAAGTTCAGGACTTGAATGAAATTGGATTGGTAATAATCCGGAGCACACAAGATCGAGCATCTCTCTACCTGTTGGTGGCCATGAAGTAAGAAGTTTGCGCCAGATCCTTACTCGCTGAAACAACAACAGAATCGAGAAGGGCACTTCAAATTGGAGTCACTTCAACGCATGACCCCGCCCCATTCCACACACATAAAAATTAGCCAAAGGAGTGTTGACGCTCACCTCGGACCAGCTGGGTGCACTTGACAACGTGCGTGTGTGGATGGTCAATGGTGATTTCAAACGCTGCAAGAGCAGAGGACAAAACAACAACAAAAAAGATGAGTCCGCTGCCAAGTCACAATAAAAGGCGCACTCCTAATGGATGGTACAAAAAAGGAATCGTGCGTTCGCACAGTTTGCTGACATTTTCCAATAACACCCTGTCCTCAATGAAAATAATTAGGGTTTCTCGACAACAACGGTATGTCCGACCGGCTTTTCGGCCAGCAAATCTGATTGACGCCATTTTCCTTTGGACCGAATACACGGATGGGGGAGGTGGCATCTGGTAGGGGGGCTGCAATATTTTGGCTATTTGAGTGGCTTGGTGAAGCACAAACATGACTTTGCGGCGTGGCCAACTGCGAGTGGCATCTCTGTTGGACAAAAGTCAAAACGGGTTACGACGCCCTGATGACAGGGGTGTGTGAAAACAAAAAAACTAAAGGGAGCCAGGCTTTCCTTCCCAAAGGGGGCGGGACCTTCTGAAACTCGCCATCTCCGAGGTCATTTTGAAGTAGTTTTCGGACACTAACTCATTTTTAATGGTGTTTTGCATTTGACTAAAAATATCAGCATGCGTGTTTTGGGTATTTTAGATGCTATAAAACGTTTTTCTGATGTCAATTAGTCAACAAAAAATGGTGTCGGTTGTCCTTTAAGTTAGTTAGTTTAGTATTATGAATCATAATTTAAATCATGGTATACTACAGGTCAACAGTAATAAACATGCTTTATCATAATTTAATAACTTATGAATTGGAATGACCCACTAGGTAGTTTGTAATTCTGCTTTCTCAATCTTTTTTTCTCTGTATGTTTGCTTCCCTTACAATGCTGTTTGAGTGACAGCCAACCTTTGATCAACTATGGTGGCAAAAGTTGGCCCTTTGCCACCATAGTTGATCACTTTTCCATCGCAAAGACTGCAAAGGGCTTTCCCCGGCCGGATTTTGATGTTTGAATATGAAATCTGAAAGCGGGCATCCGTCGACTTGTTGATCTAACCATGCCCAATTCTAAAGTCTTCAGTTAGACTTTAGTTCACTGAAGAAGCATCTTGGAGAAGCGAAACGTCCGACACCTTCAAAGAAGTACAGATGACGGCTGAATAAACCTTTTCATCAATGTGAAAAGTCGTGTGCTCTCCCGAGCCAGCAATCACACGGAACACGTGCGCGTACGCTTTACATCAAAACAAAATCTATAGATATCTAACCTACACTGTCTATACTATTAACACATTAAACATATAAGTACCAAAAATGTGACGATGTTTAGCGCAAGTTTACTGGCGAAAAGCGCGGTAAGGGAGATGTTATATTTGTATGAGAGAGAGAAGGACAGAGACTATTGATATTACGGAGGTGGAAATATGCAGACCAAGTTATGTTATTTAAATAAAAGAACTTTTATATGAAAATAGAAAATAGCACTTTGTCGGAAAAAAATAGCCGAATTCCACTAAATAGCGGACGCCTGGGATCCCTGCTAGATGGCATCCCGGTCAGCAAGATTGCCCATCACCCCGGAAACGCTATTGACGTACCTTCCAGTTGCGAATCCGTTTCAAACGGCTGGGCGTTTTTTCCAGAATCTGCAGGAACTCGTGTGTGAGCTCTGATTGAAGAAACGGGAAAAACAATGTCAGCTGGGGAGAATTTTATTCAATTCAAACATCAGAATCCAGCGTTCCTTTTTGTCTGTGTTTTGGCAGCAAACAGCCGGTGGTGAGATTCAGACCACTGGTCACTACCATCCGGCCGTTTCAAAGCCCCCCGCCCCGAGATTTTGCCCCGACAATCGGACCAAAGAGTCAATTAGACATGTTGAGAAATTGTCAGTTTCTTGTGTTTCATGCCAATTTCAAATCCCTCCGCCCTACAGAGGAATCTTGGACGCACATACCATCCAGAAGCTTGAGGGTTACGTTGGGGTCAACATACTCCCACCAGTGTTTGCCATCCGTCGATACAGGAATCTCCCAGTTGGACCACTTGCAGGCCAGATGGATGCACACGCAAGCCACAACAGGCGGGCTGTATTGCAGGCAGAAGGTGGTCAAGTGGAGGCTGCGTGGCGGCGTCCGTCCCGGGAGAGCAAGAAGAGCGCAAGTTCAGGACTTGAATGAAATTGGATTGGTAATAATCCGGAGCACACAAGATCGAGCATCTCTCTACCTGTTGGTGGCCATGAAGTAAGAAGTTTGCGCCAGATCCTTACTCGCTGAAACAACAACAGAATCGAGAAGGGCACTTCAAATTGGAGTCACTTCAACGCATGACCCCGCCCCATTCCACACACATAAAAATTAGCCAAAGGAGTGTTGACGCTCACCTCGGACCAGCTGGGTGCACTTGACAACGTGCGTGTGTGGATGGTCAATGGTGATTTCAAACGCTGCAAGAGCAGAGGACAAAACAACAACAAAAAAGATGAGTCCGCTGCCAAGTCACAATAAAAGGCGCACTCCTAATGGATGGTACAAAAAAGGAATCGTGCGTTCGCACAGTTTGCTGACATTTTCCAATAACACCCTGTCCTCAATGAAAATAATTAGGGTTTCTCGACAACAACGGTATGTCCGACCGGCTTTTCGGCCAGCAAATCTGATTGACGCCATTTTCCTTTGGACCGAATACACGGATGGGGGAGGTGGCATCTGGTAGGGGGGCTGCAATATTTTGGCTATTTGAGTGGCTTGGTGAAGCACAAACATGACTTTGCGGCGTGGCCAACTGCGAGTGGCATCTCTGTTGGACAAAAGTCAAAACGGGTTACGACGCCCTGATGACAGGGGTGTGTGAAAACAAAAAAACTAAAGGGAGCCAGGCTTTCCTTCCCAACTTACCCAAGGTCTGGAGTATTATGCTCTCAAGAATGACCAGGTCTTGGGCTTGTTGCAGGTAAGCCTGAGGTTGAGAGGACAGGCACATTACTCAATGTGAGGCCGCTACGCATCGGCACACAAGATCAGCCGGTCATGCAGTTTGCTCTCGTCATGTCAAATGACCCCAGAAGCCGACTTTTCTGCCATCCGTCTTTTCAAATGTGCCATTCCGGAACCAAATATCTAAAGGCAACTTCAAACCGTTGCGTGAGTTGATGCGAAGCGGACCGGAAAACACGACTATGCTCATTTTTGGGGAGGAACGAAGTGCGCTGGGGTCCCAAAAGGGAGACTTTTGATGTCCTTAAACTTACTTCGCTGCGTACATCCGGCGAGGGATCCTGCGGATTGAGACAGGCGTGGGCCACCTTGATAACGTGTTCCAGCTTTCGCGGCTGCTCCTCCACCTTGGCGGCCAGGAAAAGAGCGGCTGGAGAAATGACCTGGAGGGGGAAGGGGGTCGTTAAGGTCAGCAAGTGTGAAATATGGCGATGTGAAAACATGCTGTGAATCACAAGTAGCATCATACTCACGTTTCGGTGAAATCGGGTGAACGACTGGACCATGTAGAAGCGATGCATGTAGACAATGGCGGTATTAATGGTAAGCTGGGACCTAATGTACTCTGGTTAAGTAGCATAAACATTTCAATGGCAACTAACTGATCACATGGAATGTGGTCACGTCAGGCCAGTGACTCACACCAGCACATAATCCACAATATTGTGAATGCCCATTAGAAAATAAGCAGTGTTACCCATTTGTCCACACTGGTGAACCTACACAGAAACACATATTTTCAGGGATGCATTTGGGAAATTAAAAAGGGGGCCAAATTCAGAATCAGAATCATCTTTATTGCCAAGTATGTAGAACACACAAGGAATTTGTTTCCGGTAGAACACGCTGCACTAGTATCGTTGTCAAAAAAACTGCTAAGTGGCACTATACAGTTCCATTTTTGGCTACTGTTTGGCTACAAATTTGAAAATTGATGGCCCCGATTTAACTAGATTTCTGAAGTATACAAAACTGATTGAAATAAACCAAAATACATTCATTGGAGCATGATATTTCTAAATTGCAAATTAAAAAAAAAAACTTTTTGACTAAAATCGATTTTTCTAATACCTAAATAATTTTAATTCAAGTCAAAAAATATATTCATACATAAAATTCAAAAACTTTTTCCATTTTCTTTAGTTACTACACAATCAATTCTGTGCTATTTTGATATTCTACAGCAAGGGTGGCGAACCAGTCAGAGATGAGTAGCCATTTTTTGAACTGTTACTGCAAAGAGCCACATAAACGAATGCACACAATGCGCGGACGCACACACACGCGCATGCACGATGACCAACAACCGGAGCGCCCGAACATAAATAAAACCTAAAAACAAACACACAGATATTTCCCCCCCCAATATCCTCCTCTCACTGTTCGCAGTCTACTTGGGACCAATCTGCTGGTTCTTGTTCGATTGCGATCGATTTAGCATGTACCACTTAGCACCATTTTCTGCGCATGAGTGGTGATCCAGTCATCTGATCGGCTGCCCTCTATGTCAATCAAGTAGCGGGATTGATGATAGACTGATGCGATTCGTTCTGTGTATTCAGAAAGGTTTGAATAGAAGTGCCATCGGCGAGGCGTTTTGGTTGTCGTGTGAAAGCCCGGGAGCTGCATTGAAGCAGCCAAAGAGTCACATGCGGCTCACGAGCCTCGGTTTGACCACCCATTCTACAGTATTACAGAAAAGACAGAAAAAAACTTAGCACACTATTCCTAACTAGTGTCAACTTTCACAAATTTCTTGGCTTTTAAGATTACCAATGTGCTGCACCAGCTCTGAAATCACGAACATTCGCCACTAAATTCGAATCATTAACAGCAGTTTGCTTCAACGAATTGTCACTACCATCCGTTGTTTCTTAAAAAAATGAAAATGTTTGTTTGCTGCTTGTTTTTAATGTATTTTAGTTTTACTCATGTTCTCTTGAACCATTAGGGGTAAACATTATAGTTGGGCCAGAGAGAAACTGTTTCAAAACAAAAGGTCCCACCTAAAATGTGGACCGCATCGCAACGGCATCTTCACTGACATGTTTTCGAGTCATAAATGTATTACCGTATTTTCCGCACCAGACTACAGGTGCACCTTCAATTAATGAAAAGTTTCCCAAATATAATAGTTCATTATATCAATGTTTTCCAAATATAGTTGTCGTCAAGTTTACGTACACTTGTGAAGAACATGTCATGGCTCTCTTGAGTTTCCAGTTATTTCTACAACTCTGATTTTTGGAATGATGATTGGAACAGATACTTTTGTCACAAAAAAACATTCATGAAGTTTGATTCTTTTATGACTTCGGAATGGAACTGGTGCCTTACAGAGAGTAAATGGGATAATGAAAAATGATTACCTTCAAATTCTTCAAGATTGCAAATTTCCCCATTGTGGGATGGTTAAATGTTTTCTGATTCTGAAGATAACCTAAAGTCATCAGCCCGAAGATTGGGTCTTGGGCGCAGTTGGGTGTTCCAACAGGACAATGACCCCAAACACATATCAAAAGTTGTAATGGAATGGCTAGATCATTCGAATGGCCTTCCCAAAGTCCTGATGTAAACCCCATTAAGAACTTGTGGACAATGTTGAAGAAACAACTCCATGTCAGAAAGCCATGAAATTTAACTGAACCGCACCGATTCTGTCAAGAGGAATGGTCAAAGATTCAACCAGAAGTGTGTGGATGGCTACCAAAAAGTGGCTAATTGAAGTGAAAATGGCCTAGGGACATGTTACCAAATATTAGCGCTGCTGTATGTATATTTTTGACCCAGCAGATTTGATCACTTTTTTTCTGTTCACCCACAGTAAAGCCATAAAAGAGCTAAACTTTATGAATGTTTTTGTGACAAAGAAGTATCTGCTCCAATCACTCTATCAGAGAAAAATCAGAGTTGTAGAAATAACTGGAAACTGCAAAGAGCTATGACATTATGTTCTTCACAAGTGTATGTAAACTTTTGACCACAACAATAAAGCACACCACATTACAAGGTGCTGCAGTGGAGGCTTGGGTTACGCACTAGTTCTTCTACTAAGAAATGCAGACCGTGGCTGCTGACAGTAGTTGTGAGACCTCTTGTGGATCAATATTACTTCACATAAGGCGCACCTGTGTATGAGGCGTAGGTTTGCCTTTTGAAGAAAATCAAGGCTTTTGGGTGCGCTTTATGCACCGTAAAATACAGTACTTGGCGCAGGAAAATGTATTTGGTTGGAATCGTTTTTAAATTATGTAACTAATGTTGGTCTCGTCCAAACCCAGTCCGCGTGTGCCGCAAAGCGAGTCGAGCTGTCCCTCCCTCGATTTGGCTGATGAAAACAATTACGAGTTACTAGAAGCGCACCACACGGGCTGGAAGCAGTCTTCCCTATATCGGCGGGCATCCCCCACATATATCTTCTTTTCCTTTCGGCGTTTCCCTTCGGGGGTCGCCACAGCGAATCAGTGTCCTGCATCTAACCCGGTTTTGTGCATCATCATCTCTCACACCAGCTACCTTCATGTCCTCTAAAAAGTGGAATTGCATCGCGAGCTAAAGCTAAGGAGAACCCGCTCACGTCGAGGCCCGAGGCCTTCGCGGATCGTCTGGAGCAAATCAAAATCTCGGGTGTGTTAGCTCGCACAAGTCACAAAAACAAGGCGAAAAAAACTCGGGCTAAGTACACGAAAGAACAGGAGAAGAAGGACAACGGGAGGGAAAACAAGAGGGAAGGTTTCAGAGTCGAACGCAGCGAGAAGAGTCGCCGCTAGCTCAGCTAGCCGTTAGCGAGCTCACGCTCATGCTAACGCAGCCAAAAGATACACATTGAGCCGCTGGCCCATGTCCTGCAGTAGGTTGGCTGCCTGTTGCCTGTACGACAGCTCCTTGTCCGGGTCAAGCCCGGCTCGCCGAGATGGGTTGTTGTCCAGCTCTTGCCGGCTGTAGTACCATTTGATATTACAGCTAGCGGGGGCACAACGAAGCGAGTCCGCCATCACTGACGGGAAGGGGGGGACACTGGTTTAAAATTGCAGCGCGTCACCGGAAGTGCGTCTGCGAAAACATGCCCGGCGCGTGGGTAGGGTGGCGCTTTCTTCGAGGGCCCGGCAGATGCCAAGAAAATTCACGCGAGAAGTCCCCAGCACCCACCTTATTCATCCAGTCGACCTATTCACAAATCATCATCTGTCCCAAAAATCCATGAACCAATTTTTATAAAATAAAACAAAACGGTATTTCCCTGCTTATTTAATAATTTGCGTGTGACTGATGTTCTTTCTTCAGTGTAATTACAGTGGTAGCTCGGTTCTCGACCATAATTCGTTCCAGGACCCTGTTCGAAAAGCGATTTTTTTCGAACACCGAAAACACCTCTTTGCTCCTGTCACTTGCGAGTTGACAGCAGGGGGGCGGGGCTGCCTCTCCCGGCCGTTCCCCACCTGCTGTCAATTCTCTAATCACTGACACGGGGCATTTATACTGATTGACTCACCTCCCCACCGTACCGACTCTTCCTTCGATGCGCGAGTGTATCCGGTCCAAGGTATTTTCCCTGCATCCCGGAAATGTATGTCATCGTCCGGGATTGTGTCATTTTGCACCCTCATGTGCCATTTTCATTTTCCTTTTTCTTTTTCTTTTTCTTTTTCTTTTTCTTTTTTTTCCCCATAGTAAGCAGGTAACAAATCGCTGCGAGACACGTTGACTCCTTTCTCAGCGGGTTTCAAACCTCTGAAGTACACTTTTGAGTCAGGGTGTAGTCCGAAGCATGCTTCTGAGTGGCTGCCGGTGCCGAGTATGCAAATTTCCAAACGTACGTTCGTTTGGCAATTTGCGAGAGGATTTAACAAACATTATGTGTCATAATTTTTCGAGTCTTCGAACGTTCGTTTGGCAATTTGCATACTCAGCACCGGCGGCCAATCAGAAGCCTGCTTTGGACTACACCCTGACTCAAAAGTGTACTTCAGAGTTTTGAAAGCCGCTGAGAAAGTGGAGTCCTTCTGGTGTTAAGCAGGAAACACAATGCAAACGTTGCATGCCCGCATGTGACAACAGTAGTTGGTCACGGAGAGAGCGATACACCTGTGCACTCCTCAGCTCCCCACCCTTGCACTCCTCAGCTCCCCACCCTTGCACTCCTCAGCTCCCCACCCTTGCGTACGCACTCATGCATTGGCTTTCGAACACCAAAGCAAGTATATCTTCAATATTTTGTTTGAACTGTGAGGTGTTCAAGAACCGAGGTACCACTGTAAATCGGTGAGTAGTTTTACTTTATTTAAATGTTTCTGTGCCGATGACCATGAGAACCGAGGTACCACTGTAAATCGGTGAGTAGTTTTACTTTATTTAAATGTTTCTGTACCGATGACCATTTTGTGTTTGGGGGCCTTTTATCGAGCATCTTCATCTTTATTATGGTTGCGCCTTTTCGGCACCATCAATATGCCAATACAGTGAGGCCTCAACTTATGAACTTAATTGGTTCCCAGACAGAGTGTGTAAGGCGAAAAGTGTGTATCTAAAAAAAATCCCATAGGAAACCATTAAAATGGGAATAATCCGTTCCCGGGTTTCCATAAAATATACTTTTCAACTAAATAAGCCTTAAAACTACACACAACATACCTTATTCTATGTATAATAATTGTGCTCTGTATTGTAATGAAAGAAATACACTGCATTGTATCATAAAGTCACTTTATTTACATTTGTGATGGTGATTGATGGCTTGATGGAATGGCGTTGGAGGTCGAAGGTCAAAGGGAATTGCTGTTCGGAAAGAGAGGCACATTACATGAGGACTAATTAAAGAAATAAACTATGCTGTAAAATAAAGTTTTATTTACCTTTTTGATGGTCGTTGATGGCTTATGGAGAGTCACCTTCCATAAGGACTGTTGGTAACTTATCCTCTGGTGTAGCTTCTCTTCTTTTTTCTATGGAGACTCCTCAGCATTTTTGCTGATTAAAAGCCTTTTAATTGACACCTGTTGCTTTCTGACTTGTGAGGTCTTACGAAGCTGAGGCATCACATTACCGTTTATCATGTTGATGATTGTCATAGCCACAGTCTTGTCTGGATGGAACTGTTCGGTAAAAGCCTGCACATCATTCCACTATGCCAACATTGCCTGTATGAGCTCACTTGATGCTGCAGCGATCTCCTCCTCACTCTCAGATGTTCTCGAACGATCCGTTTCTGGCTTTAAAATCCTCAATAAGCGCCGAACTACCAGGTTGGCGCATGGCGATATTGGCGTGAATTAGCCGTGCTTTCTCTCATAAAATAGCTTTACTCACGCTGTCGCCGGGTAGCTGCTTTTCGTTAATCCAAATTAACAGAAGTTTTTCAACTTCTTCGATTGCCCGAGACCGTTGCTTTGAGAGCACGGAAACACCTTTTGCAACAGACGCACCTTTGATGGCTTTTCTGTTCCGGAGAATGGTAGCAATGGTTGACTTAGCATAGCCGTGCTCGGCCACTAAATCACACAAACGCACACCTCGTTCGTGTTTTTCAATTATCTCCTTCTTCTCAGCGACTGTGATTTTATTTTGTGTCTTCTTGGGCTGAACACGAGCATGTGGTGGTTTTTCGGTCCCATCATAGTAAAATTATCACCAAAAAGCTCCAAGTAGGCGATCCACATGTGCATTCAATGAGAGGGGGTGTGGAAAGTAGCGCCGGCTGGAGCGCTGTTCGGTCATGTGCTTCCGCCGAAGATCACTCCGCCAGATCCGAAGGTCGTGTGCTTTGGTGTTCTTCCGCCAAAGATTACTCCACCAGCCATGGTGGGTGTGTATTATGAAAATAGTGCTTATTATAAGGTTTAATTTTCATACATTTGACGTTCGTAAGATGAAAAGTTCGTAAAATAAGGTGTTCGTAAGTTGAGGTCTCACTGTACTGTTTTTGAATTGGAGGAATGTCTGTGCCATTTGACTGTCATTCCTGGACAGCTCTGAGGCCATTGTGCTTTTATTTGCGCCTGTAATGGGCAGCATCTTCACAACCCCGCTTTTGTTGAGCAGAAAGGTTGGTGCTGTTGTGTGTCTGCAGCTGGATGGATGCATGGCTTGAGGAGCCTGCGATAAGAAGAAAGGAGCGTCAGCGCAGAGCGCCGATGTGTATGTGGAACTGTCGCGGCTCGGAATTGAAGCGGATTTATGGATATGTGAGCCAATCCCTTTATGGATATGTGAGCCAATCTCTTTTCGTCAATGTATGCTACAGTTGCATGTTTGCTTTCAACATTTAGCTTGTAGTAGATGTGCACATTCCACCATGACGTCCCTGATCCACTGCTGAAAAGGAAGTTTTGATCCTCTCCTCTTTCATCTAGAACTGCGTCATGTCACAAAGAGGGTACAGAAAGTGCTGAAGAATGAATGACTCTTTGTGTCTGTGTTGTCATATTTGTTATTTAGTTTTTTTTTTTTTACTGAATGTTACTTCCGGGTTGAGTGAACACTGGCGCGTGTGGCAGCCGCTGCTCACCCTCAGAAAAATATCCTGTGACTGTAAAGTGTCCTTGAGAGTTTTGAAAGGCGCTTATAAATGAAATGTATTATTATTATTATTATTATTAAATTCACAGATCCACAAGGGCACACAAGCCAGTGTCTTCTTGGGCCGGTCCCAAACCCGGATAAATACAGAGGCTTGTGTCAGGAAGGGCATCCGATGTCAAAGCTTGGCCAAAACAACCATGCGAATCAAACCTCTGAAGATGGAGGACAGTGATTTGCTATGGCAACCCCTGAAGGGAAAGCCGAAAGGAAAAGAAGAACAATGTAATTAAATCGGACGTCAATTAATTACACGTTTTTGCTCTTCACGGGCCAGCCCAGTGCTGCAGTTTGCAGGAGACTCCTGTATACATAGTATGTATAAAATATATGTAAAATGTATGTAAAAAATTGTATTCAGTATGTATTACATACTGAATACAATTTTTTTTGCCACTGGCCACGTTGTTGCGGTTTCCTCTCGAGCGCCGTTAGGAAATGGGGAAGCCATTAAAATGTTTCATCCCCTCCACATAATACATACAGGGCGCACAACAAATGAATACAAAACTAGTTTTTAAATTTGAAGTAAAACATGAGTGTTATTGTAGTTTCCACGGGACAAATTGGGAATTTTGTTTGGGACTTTAGCAAGCATCCTGGCACTTGCCATGCTCGATTTGCTTTCATGGGCCAAATACAATGATGTGGCGGGACAGATTTTTGCAAATTTCCCCATTGTGGGACAAATAAAGGTTTTCTGATTTTGCCCCTGGGCCTTGACTTTGACACCTGTGCCTTATACAGTGGTACCTCAAGATATGCTCGCCACTGAAATCAACTCCACAGCTGCATTTAATGGAAATACCACTCATCCTGCTACATGCTGAAACCAAGCGTTAAGCACAAAAAAGTTATTATCCTGTGACTGTAAAGTGTCATTGAGTTTTGAAAGGGGCTTAGAAATTATTATTATTATTATTATTATTATTATTATTATTATTATTATTATTATTATTATTATTTATTATTAAAGTCAAGCAACACGATTGCTCTGCAGATAGCCCGCCATTGTCGCGTCATTTTCAGACTCAAATGCATTCAGTGTTTTTCTCCACTCCCTTTGGAACACCGGCAAAAAGTTACTTCGATAACAATAATTATTATTATCATAATATGAAATACAGTAAAGTCTCGTGATATCGATATTCAAGGGAGTCCGAAAAAATATCGATATAACCGGGACTATCGATATATCCGACCCTGTTTGCATGTAATTTTCTCCGTACGTGCATAGAAATAGTATCGATATAACCGGGACTATCGATATATCCGATATCGATATAACGAGACTTTACTGTAATTATGTGGTATCTTGTATGACGAAGTAGACACGCGTTTTGCTTATTATATTTATATCGACCGTGACTTTCTTGCATCGGCAAACATGGGAGGGGGAAGAACATTTTCACGCATGCGCAGTCGAAAGCAAATGCAAAATACGGCAACTTCACCTATCCAAACCCACAATATAACTTTTGTGCTTCATACACTGCATTACCTCCCCCTTAACTTAAAGAACGACCGACACCATTTTTTTGTTTCCTAACTGACATCAAAAAACGTTTTATAGCATATAAAACACCCAACACACGCAGGCTGATATTTTTACTCAAATGGAAAACACCAATAAAAATGAGTTAAAGTGTCCCAAAACTACCTCAAAATGACCTCGGAGATGCCGGGTTTCGGAAGGTCCCGCCCCCTTTTTCGTGACGCCACGCCAGGACGTCTTCGCCTTGCTCTAGAACAGTGGTTCTTCACCTGGGTTCGATCGAACCCTTGGGGTTCGGTGAGTCGGTGTCGGGTTCTGTGGATCCTCCACCACAGAGGTCCATCCCTTAGTCTAGACTGCAGTTAGTAGGCACAGTCATTGGAAGAAGGGTTCGGTAAATGAGTATATGAAAGTGGTGGGGTTCGGTGCCTCCAACAAGATTAAGAACCAGTGCTTTAGAATCAAAACAATGGCTTAATGTTGATATCTTCAGCGCTTTAGCGATGCATTTGGGAGAATAAAGAGTCAAGATGGTCCTCTTGTTTAGATCATACAAGTAGGATATTTATTTGCCGCAGCACATAGAGCAGCCGCTGCGCTCATCGTCGTACGAGAAGTCAAAAACATACATAAACTGGCTTTTATCGCTGTCAAGTCACGTGATACCGCGTGGTTGCCAGATCAGCTCAGTATTACAGCATTACACAAAATGAGGATACAATGTAACTTTCTTAACACTTAAGATTCGGAGAAGATGCTTTCTTGTTACTCATCCAGTTATGAATATGACTCAAATAGTTCTGAAGAGGAAAGCATAAGTGTTTGCAATCGATTAAAGAAGTCCCCCGTATCAATTCGAGCCGTCAGGACTCCAATGTAGCGTCCCAGAAAATGCACAAGATGGCGCCCAAGCTCCATTGGAAATGGGCTGATTTGTCTGCTGGGAATTTGTGTCAACTAGTATCAAATAGTAGCCTTGGTGCAACACACAACGATTCACTATCACATTATTATTGTGTTTTCCTTTTAATTTTGCCATCAACACGGATCAACACGAAGTTTTCAAACCAAACAAAGTACCCAAAATGTCGCTTTCTTGGTCAGGGGCGTTCCAGACGTGACGTCACATCAGGGATCGTCATCAACTCGAAAACAATACTTCCTGAATGTTCAGCGCGAGTCTTAAAACGTAAAATATAGCAATATGCTGTGGAAGCTTTGTAAAATACGCTCAGTAGAAGTCATTTGAAGTGATTTTACAAATTATGGACACAACTTGTCTGGAGGCGTCGGTTGTCTTTTAAAGGTAATTTCAACAATGTCTGAACTATAATTTCAATCAGCATTAACATGAATTTAGATTACTATATTCACATGACTTTACCCATCACACCGCATAACAATTTCTCAAATAACCCAATCTGTCTGAACTATAATTTCAATCAGCATTAACATGAATTTAGATTACTATATTCACATGACCTTACCCATCACACCGCATAACAATTTCTCAAATAACCCAATCTGAACATCGTTCAAGTACACATTCAATCTCGTAACGGGAAGGCAATTGTGCTTTACGTCCTGAACGTCTCAAAACCACTCTCTGGTACAAGTGGCTCTGGCGGGTCCAGTGCACAAGCTGGTGGTGCAGGTACTGCACTCTGGTTCCTTCTGCCTGTACTGTTTCTTCCTCACCATCTCAGAGATGTTCGGTTTCTGGAAATCCAGCCATGTTCGCACGTGTATTTTTAAGAACAGATCTGCTGGCGAATTTCCTGTTGTACTGTTCAGTGTTGTGCCTCACAATCCCTGCAGACCTTCTCTACATCATTGTCAATATTTGACCACCAGATATATTGTCGTGAAATTGTCTTCATTTTAACGATACCAGGGTGTCCGTCGTGGATCTCTTTCAATACTGCTCTCTTTATTTTCTCTGGCACTACTACTCTTGTCACCCACAGAACACATCCTTTTTCGATGGAAAGTTTGTTTTTATTATTGTGATATGTTCTGAGATTTACAGGAATATCTGTTGGCCATCCTATCTGGATGTATCTGTGTAGTAGTGAGAGCTCAGCATGTTTCCGTGTGGCTTTTGCTATTCGTTTTTCAATCAGTGGCGCCTCATCCAGGTGTTCACAAATCAGTGCATTGAGACAATGTTTTGCGACTATTTCTGGGATTGACTCAGGCCTTGGAGATGACACCATTTTGTTTTTGGTGACTGTTTTGATCGTTTCCCAGTTTAATTAATTTAATCTAGACACAACTATCAGTGGGAAATCGGCAGTCTGATTTTCGTATTTCACGTTTACAATAAATTGACCTTTTACAGGAATTGGTACTCCTAAAAATTCCTGTTATGCTACACGACTACCCTCTAGTGCAGGGGGCTCACACTTTTTCAGCATACGAGCTACTTATAAAAACTACCAAGTCAAAATGATCTACCCACGACAAAAATGCAAAACACAATTATTTTCAAATCTTTTAAGGATTCTTTGTATGTTCAATGTATGTTGATGTACCTTGCATAACTGAATAAGCAAATATTGGACAACACACATAACTACATATACATAACATAATAAATAACTATTAACATTTTTTTGTAATTACCTGGTTACTTTGATGACTTGGAATGCTTCTTTAACCATCCGTCTTGGAAGGACTTATTGTTTTTAACGATGGCACGACTCACCCGGAACTATGCTTCGTTGCCGGCTTTCGCTTTTGAAGTATGTTGAGTGAAAAATGACTGCTATCCGGACAACTGGGATTTTATTTCGTCCAACGTTTTCTCAGCTGGCTTTTCGGCGGGAAGTCAATGTCGTATTTTCCATGAACAGTCCGAAAATGCCGCTCCACATTTTCCCATTCCGTATGAAAGTAATGTTTTGCCCCCTTACTTTGTCCCGCTTTCTCACTCATTTTGATCACCATGTTTTAGCAAGGCCTTAAAATGTGAGGTAATTCGCGGACTAGCTTGTAAATTTTGCTGCGTTTATCTGCGTCATCTGAGTGGTTGCCCTGTATGTCAATCAAGTGGGGACGTTGATAGGCTGACAAATGTTTTTTTACTGTCACGCTGCGATCGACCAGTACTACCTCCGCGATAGACCATTAGATCGAGATCGACGTAATGAGCACCCCTGTTCTCGTGGTATATTTGAGAAGGACCGCTTATACACATTTTCAGAGATAATGCTGACTCCAGCCTGTGTCAATTTCCATTGGAACCTTTCTTCCATTTCTGTCAAAAACGGCCTTGTATGGTCAAAACAATTTGACAGAAATGTGGATGATCATCGGTGGTCAGCGAGGACCATTATCTCTCACCCGCACAAGACATTTTTTTTCTACTTCTTTGAGATGAGCCTCCGAAACCCGATGTACTTGTCAACACAGCTCATGTTTTTTTATACACATCAATGGACGGCATCCTTTGAGCGACATATCACTAACACTGTCTCATGTGTCTTAGAAGCCTCGTTCTTGTGTCAGTTTGGTGTCCACGGCCATTACTGAAACTGGGGGTGAGGGGTAACTGACTGCAAACAGACAATTCAACGAAAGGAAGCCAGTCTCACAAAGATGAAAACTTGATATTTTATAAAATGAACAGACAAGTGAAGCGGTGAACCAAGCGGCTACAGGAGTCAAAGGTACAAATTCAACACAAATCAAACATGAGTCATTCTCTGAAAAATGGTTACTCGCCTCCAAACAGAAATTTGGTTTATTTAAAAACAAATCTAGCCTAGTTTGCTTCATTTCTTGAGGTCGTCTGAAGTGATGACACACTCTAAACTTGCCAAATGTTCCAATTTACTGATGATCTTCACCGTGACTATGACCTTTCTGGGTGGCATATTAAAAAAATCAACTCTCATATGGCTAAAGAGTATCAAGGGACGTGTTCGGACTGCCATCTCATTTCCGTGATCAAGTCAATATTGTCAGCTTGCTGGAGGGGGATCGTCAACATGTTTTGAAGCACCACAATGCCCATTTTTGCTAACTTTTTGTCCCAAACTGCCAGTCGACATCACAGGCGCGTGGGGGTTGAGATTGCTCTCTTCCAGGCAGAGTTCAAGATGATTTGACAATAAAAAAAAACAGGCAACAAAATAACAAAAGCAAACTTAAGTCATCAGTCATGCCCACTCAATATGTCTGACATGTCAAGTGTAAATGAAAAAAAAGGCAGAGAAAAATATGTTTAAGTGTAAGCAGACAAAAAAATGTCCTGGGTTCCACTACCTCTCCAAAATTTATTTTGTAATCTGAATACTAAGGTCACAATTGGAGACCTTTGCCATCGCTTAGAAACATGGTGATTGAGAATTCCCCCCGCCTTGAAAAAATAAACCATACCCCCAAACACTATGCTATTCCAAATCGAGCAGCACGCTTCAGTTTCTTTGCCTGTGAAGGAGAAAACGTCAGGCATTAATACACAAAGATGGCGGTGTAGCACCACATCACCCCGAAAATCCCGAACGACCGCACACTCGATTTCCGTTTGACTTCATTTTTAGCGCTACCGGGTCAAAAGTGAGTTTCCTGAGTCATGGCGTGGGACCTGTCAGGGGGGGGGGGGGTGTGACGTTGGTCCTTTAAAGGACAACCGGCGTCTCCGGACAAGTTGTGTCCATAATTTGTAAAATGGCTTCAAATGACTTCTACTGGGCGTATTTTAATAAGATTCCACCGCATATAGCTATATTTTACGTTTGAAGACTCGCACTGAACATTCAGGAAGTCTTGTTTTTGAGTTGGTGACGAGTCCATACGTGACGTCAGAAAAGGACCACCTCCTCACCGTAAAAAAGACGCATTGTAGCGTCTTTCCACCACGTCAATGTATTTTGCTGTACTGTTTTTTTTAAACCATGTCTTACACCCAAAAGCCACCAGCAGAGGGAGGCAAACTCCCTGAGCTGCGAATTGGGCATTTTCAGAAAGTCCCGCCCCCAGTTCGTGACGTCACGCCAAGACGTCTTGCATTGCTGGAGAATAAAAACAATGGCTTCAGATTCGGACAATATGCTTTCTTGTTACACATCCAGTTATGAATATGATTCAAATAGTTCTGAAGAGGAAAGCATACATGTTTGCAATCGATTAAATAATTTATTCCGTGTCATTTTGAGGCAAACGGGCGGGGGGGAATGTCTCACCCAAAAAGTGGCATAAAAATGGCGACCAGCTCCGGTGAGGAATGAATCAGCCCGTTTCCACAGGCTGATACATTCCTTCCATGGAGCTTGGTCGCTCCCTTCTGGCTCTTTTTGGTGCAACATGACGTTTTCAGACCAAACAAGTACAGCAAAATAATTTATTGACGTGATGGAAGGACTGCTACAATGTGTCCTTTTTTCAGTCAGGGGCATTCCTTCAGTTACGTCACGTACGGACTCGCAACTTGTCAGGGGCGTCGGTTGTCCTTTAAATCAAATGTTTTGAGGGTCATCTCGTTAAGAATGTCAACGTTGCGGGAAAGAAAACAAGGGGAAGTTACCTCGACGTCTGCCGATCCGGCCGCCGGGCTGCCTGTGAGGATGCCGAACCTTTCCTTCCTCTTCATCAGCTTCTCGTCTGCTTCCAGCTACCGCCGCCAAGACAACAAATAGCCTTTAACTCAATCTCCAAATCAACTCAAACCTTCCACTGTGAGCAAAATTCCTTTGCGGAAGCACCCCCCCCAACTTGATTCCCTCATAAACCGTTGAAACGAATGGAAATGGTGTCGCGTGTTCTGGCTTGCAGCAGCGCTCATTTTGTGGCAATGGCAACAATATGCCACCAAATCACGCAAAAACCCAGGGCGAGCGTGGATTGCTGACGGACCTCATCAAGTCCAACTCAAGTCATTGTTTTGCTTCTGTCGCCTTCTTGGTGTTTCCTTTTCACGGCGTGGTGTCATCTCACAATCAGTGTCGCATGTCTATCTGACATTCTTCAAATTTCTATTCCCCCTGGTTCCTTCAGATCCTCTTCCTCCCTCCGCCTCCGTGTGCCCCCCCCTTGCCCATTTCAGCACGATGGTTGACAGAGCCTTCAGCTGCTCTGCTGCCAAACTTTGGAACTCACTTCCTCCCAACATTTGTACCATGGATTCTCTTCCCACCTTCAAGTCCCATCTCAAAACCCACCTATTTAAAATTGCATAGCTCTCTCTCTTATTTCTATTTATAATTATATTTTATTTATTGCATTCTACTTGGGATTGTATTTTATTTATTATAGTACCGATGCTTGTCTGTGATTGTAAAGTGTCCTTGAGAGCTTTGAAAGGCGCTTAAAATGTAATGTATTATTATTATTATTATTTTGTTTGTTTGGGAAGGCGGCCCATGAACCACTTGGGTGCCGAAATAAACCTCCAAACTGAGTCCACACTGTTGGTGCGGAAAGTAGCGGGAAAACCTTCCGCCGCCAGTTGGGCCCACCTTTTGCGAGACCGACGAGACGTTCATGCCAAATCTCTCCGCCCTCTTCTTCAGCTGATCAACGTTGACCTGTGACAGACGGCAAAAGGATCACCGGGTCAGAGGAAGGGCAGCAACACACGCATTGTGGGAGGGAGAGCAGGCTCTTACCGGCACGTTTCTAGCCAAGGCGGTGCCTGTGCAGAAGCAAAGGGTTGATGTTGCGCGGCGCTTGGACACGCCGGACGGCGGCGTGGTGCCAAAAGTCATCATACGCACCTGTTGATCCATTTGAAGCGTTGATCGATAAACCAAACCTAGAAACAGAAACGATGGGAAACGCCCTGCTAGGTCATGAAAAATCAAACACTACTACTCAAACAATACTTTACAGCAGGTAAAAGTATTTTTTTGCCGCAGGGTACGTTGTCGTTAGTTTTCTCTCGGGGGGACGATATGAATTTGCGGAAGCCATTAGAATGTTTTATCCCCTCCACATTTTACATATAGCACGCACAACAAATGAATAAATCATTTAAACATTAGAAGTAAAAATAGTGATTGTTATTGTGGTTAACATTGGGGGAATTTGAAATTTTGGTTCAGACTTTAGCAAGCATCGTAAAATTTATCGAATAAAATGATGTGGTGGGCCAGATCTGGCCCTGTGCCTTGACTTTGACACTTGTGAGGTAGAATGTGGCGCGGCGAGCCTCTAGGATGGAAACGTTCAAGTCGTCGGGCTGCAGTTCGCACACGAATGGTAATTCCGCTTCCCATTTGCCACCTCAACCCAAATGCGACTAGAACCGAACCAGAGGGGGACCAGTTAGTTGTATTAAGTTCATCCTGTCTACTTGATATCTAATTTAAAACAGTCACACTCTGACGAAGGCGGAAGTAGACGCCGAAACATGTCAGGTATTTGAACACCGACAATACACTGTCTACAATGGCTTCAGATTCGGACAATATGCTTTCTTGTTACACATCCAGTTATGAATATGATTCAAATAGTTCTGAAGAGGAAAGCATACATGTTTGCAATCGATTAAATAATTTATTCCGTGTCATTTTGAGGCAAACGGGCGGGGGTGAATGTCTCACCCAAAAAGAGGCATAAAAATGGCGACCAGCTCCGGTGAGGAATGAATCAGCCCGTTTCCACAGGCTGATACATTCCTTCCATGGAGCTTGGTCGCTCCCTTCTGGCTCTTTTTGGTGCAACATGACGTTTTCAGACCAAACAAGTACAGCAAAATAATTTATTGACGTGATGGAAGGACTGCTACAATGTGTCCTTTTTTCAGTCAGGGGCATTCCTTCAGTGACGTCACGTACGGACTTGCAACTTGTCAGGGGCGTCGGTTGTCCTTTAAATCAAATGTTTTGAGGGTCATCTCGTTAAGAATGTCAACGTTGCGGGAAAGAAAACAAGGGGAAGTTACCTCGACGTCTGCCGATCCGGCCGCCGGGCTGCCTGTGAGGATGCCGAACCTTTCCTTCCTCTTCATCAGCTTCTCGTCTGCTTCCAGCTACCGCCGCCAAGACAACAAATAGCCTTTAACTCAATCTCCAAATCAACTCAAACCTTCCACTGTGAGCAAAATTCCTTTGCGGAAGCACCCCCCCCAACTTGATTCCCTCATAAACCGTTGAAACGAATGGAAATGGTGTCGCGTGTTCTGGCTTGCAGCAGCGCTCATTTTGTGGCAATGGCAACAATATGCCACCAAATCACGCAAAAACCCAGGGCGAGCGTGGATTGCTGACGGACCTCATCAAGTCCAACTCAAGTCATTGTTTTGCTTCTGTCGCCTTCTTGGTGTTTCCTTTTCACGGCGTGGTGTCATCTCACAATCAGTGTCGCATGTCTATCTGACATTCTTCAAATTTCTATTCCCCCTGGTTCCTTCAGATCCTCTTCCTCCCTCCGCCTCCGTGTGCCCCCCCCTTGCCCATTTCAGCACGATGGTTGACAGAGCCTTCAGCTGCTCTGCTGCCAAACTTTGGAACTCACTTCCTCCCAACATTTGTACCATGGATTCTCTTCCCACCTTCAAGTCCCATCTCAAAACCCACCTATTTAAAATTGCATAGCTCTCTCTCTTATTTCTATTTATAATTATATTTTATTTATTGCATTCTACTTGGGATTGTATTTTATTTATTATAGTACCGATGCTTGTCTGTGATTGTAAAGTGTCCTTGAGAGCTTTGAAAGGCGCTTAAAATGTAATGTATTATTATTATTATTATTTTGTTTGTTTGGGAAGGCGGCCCATGAACCACTTGGGTGCCGAAATAAACCTCCAAACTGAGTCCACACTGTTGGTGCGGAAAGTAGCGGGAAAACCTTCCGCCGCCAGTTGGGCCCACCTTTTGCGAGACCGACGAGACGTTCATGCCAAATCTCTCCGCCCTCTTCTTCAGCTGATCAACGTTGACCTGTGACAGACGGCAAAAGGATCACCGGGTCAGAGGAAGGGCAGCAACACACGCATTGTGGGAGGGAGAGCAGGCTCTTACCGGCACGTTTCTAGCCAAGGCGGTGCCTGTGCAGAAGCAAAGGGTTGATGTTGCGCGGCGCTTGGACACGCCGGACGGCGGCGTGGTGCCAAAAGTCATCATACGCACCTGTTGATCCATTTGAAGCGTTGATCGATAAACCAAACCTAGAAACAGAAACGATGGGAAACGCCCTGCTAGGTCATGAAAAATCAAACACTACTACTCAAACAATACTTTACAGCAGGTAAAAGTATTTTTTTGCCGCAGGGTACGTTGTCGTTAGTTTTCTCTCGGGGGGACGATATGAATTTGCGGAAGCCATTAGAATGTTTTATCCCCTCCACATTTTACATATAGCACGCACAACAAATGAATAAATCATTTAAACATTAGAAGTAAAAATAGTGATTGTTATTGTGGTTAACATTGGGGGAATTTGAAATTTTGGTTCAGACTTTAGCAAGCATCGTAAAATTTATCGAATAAAATGATGTGGTGGGCCAGATCTGGCCCTGTGCCTTGACTTTGACACTTGTGAGGTAGAATGTGGCGCGGCGAGCCTCTAGGATGGAAACGTTCAAGTCGTCGGGCTGCAGTTCGCACACGAATGGTAATTCCGCTTCCCATTTGCCACCTCAACCCAAATGCGACTAGAACCGAACCAGAGGGGGACCAGTTAGTTGTATTAAGTTCATCCTGTCTACTTGATATCTAATTTAAAACAGTCACACTCTGACGAAGGCGGAAGTAGACGCCGAAACATGTCAGGTATTTGAACACCGACAATACACTGTCTGTAAGATAAGAATCTGTTTTAAATCAGAAGGGTACCATCTCAATTTGGTTGCAAGTATGGAACAGGAGGCGGAAAGCAGCGAGTGGGCCGGCTGGGTCTCACCTGGCCGCGCGCCGGGCCTTCTTGTCTTCAGCCGATGGGGGCAGATTGAAACGCTCGGCGCGTTTCTGGAGCTGCTGCTCAACAAAAGATGGCGTTTGCTGGTAAATGTCAGGCAAAGACAAAACAAACGAACAAGGGAAATATAAAAGGAGTGGCACTGGATCTCGGGCCACACGTACTTCACCACCCGTCGCCGGAGGACATATCTTCACAATCTTCTTCTCGGTGGGCCTGAAAACACAAGCGCGGGAACAAAATATTATTTCCACTTGATTTCTTGTCCGACGGTATGAGAGTCGACTGGTGCCACCTTGTAGGAAGCCCCAAAATACAAGCGCTGCCTCGCATACGCACTGCATCGGTGTGCCGAATGCACGCCGGCCACAAAAGCCGAGAGTGAAGCGTGATGACAAGCAGCCTTCCGCTCGTTGTTCAACAAGGGTGTCAGTCATTTTTTGCCGCGGGCCACATTGTCGTTACGGTTTCCTCTCGGGTGCCATTATGAATTTGGGAAAGCCATGTTTCATTCCCTCTGTAACTGGCGGGTATATTGTCATTGGTTGCCATGACAACAAACAGAATTTATTTGGTCTTGTTGTTCTGTAAAAGTGTTTAACGTTTCTATGCGAACCTTTATAGGTGTGTTTTCAGTGTATGAAATAACATCTGCCAGGTGGCCCGGGGCGTACAAGTTTTACGTCGGGCATCCAACTTTCAAAACGTCTCGGTCCGGGTGGCCGACAACTTCTTCAAGAAAGAAAAAAAAGTTTGTTTTTTTTTCAAATCAAACATTTGTTTTATTCAATAAAGCAAAAGCTACAAGCAAACCACTACAAGCCACGTTGACTCCTCTTTCTTTCAATTAGACTTTTCAGTCACGGTATAGTCCGAAGCACAAAACAGGCTTCTGATTGGCTGCCGTGCTGAGTATGCAAATTACCAAATGAACGATCATTTGGCAATTTGCATACTCGGCATGGCAGCCAATCAGAAGCCTGTTTTGTGCTTCGGAGTATACCGTGATTGTAATGTGTACTTGAGGGTTTTGAAAGTCACTTAGAAAGAGGAGTCCATGTGGCTTTGAGCAGACAACGCAACGCAAACAATGCATTGTGCATCATGATGACAAACAACAACTGGAGCAAAAAAATCCTTGATAGATCGCAACAATGTTTTTTTTGTGCAATTAGTCGTCTTGTTGTGTTTCAAGTTGTGAAAAATGGTGCAGGCAATTTTATGGCCGGGCAGGCAACTTTTCAGAGTTGTCTGCCTGGGGGTCCACTAACTTTTTGTCATGAGTTTCAGACACTGGTGTTTTTCTTAAAATCGTCTTCGATACTTTATTTATAATGTTTTGTCATTATCACTTCCGCTTCCGTGTCGTGTTCCGATGTACGAGAGTAACTGCAGAGAGACAGAACGAGAGTAACTGAGAGTAAAGGTCTACGTAAAAGTTTATCTAATTTCGATTAATAAGGTGCACCCGGTACATTATTAATTAGCTTATTTACTGTATGTTTTGTCAAACTTAGTGTAATGTTGACGTTTTAATGTCCTTTAGCTTTCACGGTGTTTCAAGTGTTCCACAATAGTGCGAAGCATCAGTACGAAGCGTCATCCTTGACCGGGGAAGCTACAGTGAAAATGTGTGCATCTTAATAACCGAAAGTAGGTAAACTTTTACGTAGACCTTTGACCAGGGGTGCTCGCACTTTTTCAGCATTCGAGCTACTTATAAAAACAATCAAGTCAAAATGATCTACCCACTACAAAAATGCAAAACAATTATTTTCAAATGTATTAAGGATTCTTTGTATGTACAATGTATGTTGATGTACCTTGCATAACTGCATAAGCCAATATTGCACAACACACATAATAACTACATATACATAACATAATAAATAACTATTTTTTTTTTGTAATTGCCTGAGTTTACTTTGATGACTTGCACTGAATTGAATCAGCCAGGGATGCATAGTCCGGACAGTAGATGCTGACAGCCAGCCTCAAGCACATTTCCAAATGTTCATCAGTCATGGTGGAACGGTATTTGGACTTAATGATCTTCATGTAGGAAAAGGCTGACTCACATAAATAAGTGGAGCCGAAAAATGCAGTCAAGTAGGTAGCACATTTCCTCATGTTGGGGTACTTTCCCTCTGTGAGTAAGTTCCAGTCCATGAGCCATGGACTTCAGCAGTGAGAACACTCACAATCTCCTATGTCTTTCCACATTTGCTGGGTTAAATCCTCAGCCATGGCTTCACAGCGCCGTGCAACTGTATGTCTTGACAGCTGCAGAGCTTTGATTGAAGATAATATCTCTGCCTTATTTTTTAAGTCTCGGAACAAGGAGTCCGCTGCTTCAACGACTGGTTCTTTTACCATCTCTCTGTCTTGGAAGGACTTATTGTTTTTAACGATGGCGTGACTCACCCGGAACGATGCTTCGTTGCCGGCTTTCGCTTTTGAAGTATGTTGAGTGAAAAATGACTGCTCTCCGGACAACTGGGATTTTAGTTCGTCCACCTTTCTCTTTCTCAGCTGGCTTTTCGGTGGGAAGTCAATGTCGTCTTTTCCATGAACAGTCCGAAAATGGCGCTCCACATTTTCCCATTCCGTATGAAAGTAATATGTTTTGCCCCCTTACTTGGTCCAGCTTTCTCACTCATTTTGATCACCATATGTTTTAGCAAGGTCTTAAAATCTGAGGTAATTTGCTGACTAGCTTGTAAATTTTGCTGCGTTTAGTTCCGTTGTTTACATGCCTAAAGGTCAAAATTCAGTTGTCATCTGAATGGTTGCCCTGTACGTCAATCAAGTGACGAGACGTTTGACAGGCTGACAAATGTTTTTTTTACTGTCACGCTGCGATCGACCAGTTCTACCTCCGCGATCGACCAGTAGATCACGATCGACGTAATGAGCACCCCTGCCTTAGACTGTCGTTCTCTCTCTTTAGCAGTTACTCTCATTCTGTCTCTCTGCAGTTACTTTCGTACATCGAAACACATGACACTGAAGCGAAAGTGATAATGACAAAACATTATCACCTGGCCGCGCGCCGGGCCTTCTTGTCTTCAGCCGATGGGGGCAGATTGAAACGCTCGGCGCGTTTCTGGAGCTGCTGCTCAACAAAAGATGGCGTTTGCTGGTAAATGTCAGGCAAAGACAAAACAAACGAACAAGGGAAATATAAAAGGAGTGGCACTGGATCTCGGGCCACACGTACTTCACCACCCGTCGCTGGAGGACATATCTTCACAATCTTCTTCTCGGTGGGCCTGAAAACACAAGCGCGGGAACAAAATATTATTTCCACTTGATTTCTTGTCCGACGGTATGAGAGTCGACTGGTGCCACCTTGTAGGAAGCCCCAAAATACAAGCGCTGCCTCGCATACGCACTGCATCGGTGTGCCGAATGCACGCCGGCCACAATAGCCGAGAGTGAAGCGTGATGACAAGCAGCCTTCCGCTCGTTGTTCAACAAGGGTGTCAGTCATTTTTTGCCGCGGGCCACATTGTCGTTACGGTTTCCATTATGAATTTGGGAAAGCCATTAGAATGTTTCATTCCCTCTGTAACTGGCGGGTATATTGTCATTGGTTGCCATGACAACAAACAGAATTTATTTGGTCTTGTTGTTCTGTAAAAGTGTTTAACGTTTCTATGCGAACCTTTATAGGTGTGTTTTCAGTGTATGAAATAACATCTGCCAGGTGGCCCGGGGCGTACAAGTTTTACGTCGGGCATCCAACTTTCAAAACGTCTCGGTCCGGGTGGCCGACAACTTCTTCAAGAAAGAAAAAAAAGTTGTTTTTTTTTCAAATCAAACATTTGTTTTATTCAATAAAGCAAAAGCTACAAGCAAACCACTACAAGCCACGTTGACTCCTCTTTCTTTCAATTAGACTTTTCAGTCACGGTATAGTCCGAAGCACAAAACAGGCTTCCGATTGGCTGCCGTGCTGAGTATGCAAATTACCAAATGAATGATCATTTGGCAATTTGCATACTCGGCACGGCAGCCAATCAGAAGCCTGTCTTGTGCTTCGGAGTATACCGTGATTTTAATGTGTACTTGAGGGTTTTGAAAGTCGCTTAGAAAGAGGAGTCCATGTGGCTTTGAGCAGACAACGCAATGCAAACAATGCATTGTGCACCACGATGACAAACAACAACTGGAGCAAAAAAATCCTTGATAGATCGCAACAATGTTTTTTTTGTGCAATTAGTCGTCTTGTTGTGTTTCAAGTTGTGAAAAATGGTGCAGGCAACTTTATGGCCGGGCAGGCAACTTTTCAGAGTTGTCTGCCTGGGGGTCCACTAACTTTTTGTCATGAGTTTCAGACACTGGTGTTTTTCTTAAAATCGTCTTCGATACTTTATTTATAATGTTTTGTCATTATCACTTCCGCTTCCGTGTCGTGTTCCGATGTACGAGAGTAACTGCAGAGAGACAGAACGAGAGTAACTGAGAGTAAAGGTCTACGTAAAAGTTTATCTAATTTCGATTAATAAGGTGCACCCGGTACATTATTAATTAGCTTATTTACTGTATGTTTTGTCAAACTTAGTGTAATGTTGACGTTTTAATGTCCTTTAGTTTTCACGGTGTTTCAAGTGTTCCACAATAGTGCGAAGCATCAGTACGAAGCGTCATCCTTGACCGGGGAAGCTACAGTGAAAATGTGTGCATCTTAATAACCGAAAGTAGGTAAACTTTTACGTAGACCTTTGACCAGGGGTGCTCGCACTTTTTCAGCATTCGAGCTACTTATAAAAACAATCAAGTCAAAATGATCTACCCACTACAAAAATGCAAAACAATTATTTTCAAATGTATTAAGGATTCTTTGTATGTACAATGTATGTTGATGTACCTTGCATAACTGCATAAGCCAATATTGCACAACACACATAATAACTACATATACATAACATAATAAATAACTATTTTTTTTTTTGTAATTGCCTGAGTTTACTTTGATGACTTGCACTGAATTGAATCAGCCAGGGATGCATAGTCCGGACAGTAGATGCTGACAGCCAGCCTCAAGCACATTTCCAAATGTTCATCAGTCATGGTGGAACGGTATTTGGACTTAATGATCTTCATGTAGGAAAAGGCTGACTCACATAAATAAGTGGAGCCGAAAAATGCAGTCAAGTAGGTAGCACATTTCCTCATGTTGGGGTACTTTCCCTCTGTGAGTAAGTTCCAGTCCATGAGCCATGGACTTCAGCAGTGAGAACACTCACAATCTCCTATGTCTTTCCACATTTGCTGGGTTAAATCCTCAGCCATGGCTTCACAGCGCCGTGCAACTGTATGTCTTGACAGCTGCAGAGCTTTGATTGAAGATAATATCTCTGCCTTATTTTTTAAGTCTCGGAACAAGGAGTCCGCTGCTTCAACGACTGGTTCTTTTACCATCTCTCTGTCTTGGAAGGACTTATTGTTTTTAACGATGGCGTGACTCACCCGGAACGATGCTTCGTTGCCGGCTTTCGCTTTTGAAGTATGTTGAGTGAAAAATGACTGCTCTCCGGACAACTGGGATTTTAGTTCGTCCACCTTTCTCTTTCTCAGCTGGCTTTTCGGTGGGAAGTCAATGTCGTCTTTTCCATGAACAGTCCGAAAATGGCGCTCCACATTTTCCCATTCCGTATGAAAGTAATATGTTTTGCCCCCTTACTTGGTCCAGCTTTCTCACTCATTTTGATCACCATATGTTTTAGCAAGGGCTTAAAATCTGAGGTAATTCGCTGACTAGCTTGTAAATTTTGCTGCGTTTAGTTCCGTTGTTTACATGCCTAAAGGTCAAAATTCAGTTGTCATCTGAATGGTTGCCCTGTACGTCAATCAAGTGACGAGACGTTTGATAGGCTGACAAATGTTTTTTTTACTGTCACGCTGCGATCGACCAGTTCTACCTCCGCGATCGACCAGTAGATCACGATCGACGTAATGAGCACCCCTGCCTTAGACTGTCGTTCTCTCTCTTTAGCAGTTACTCTCATTCTGTCTCTCTGCAGTTACTTTCGTACATCGAAACACATGACACTGAAGCGAAAGTGATAATGACAAAACATTATAAAGTATCGTAGACAATTTTAAGAAAAACACACATCTAAAGGTTCAGAACAAGACCAAATAAATTATATTTTTGTTGTCATGGCAACCAATGACAATATACCCACCAGTTACACCCTCCACATATTACAACTCGAGCGCACAATAAATTAATGAAGAACTAGTGTCGAAATTTGATGTCGTGGCTCATGACTGATATTGTGGTTCACATGAGACAATTTGAAATTTTGGTTCAGACTTTAGCAAGCAACAATGGCACTTGACATGCTTGATTTGCTTTCCCGGGCCGAATAAAATGAGGTGGCGGGCCAGATTTGGCAACTGTGGTGTTCACAATCCGACTTTGTAGAAACAGTTTTTCAAACTCTAAGCGCCACAACACAATAGTGCAGCTGAGCAATAGTCACGGCGGAAGCTCAAGAGGAACAAAAAAAAATCTTCCCCATTATCGGCATTGCGCGACTGCTGGGGGCTCGTTCGCCGTGTTTCAAAACCACCCACGGTTCCGATGATATCAAGCAATTAAAAAACTAACCAAACAAGCAAACTCACAGATCGACCTCAGGCGATGGCGATTCTTTAGCATCTTTGCCGTTGTCCACAATTTCAACTTTGGGGAAATCCTGCAACGCAAGCAGAAAGGATGGCGATTTCTCCGCAAGCGCGTCAACAAAGCGCCATTTTGCCGACCGGCCGCCGACGTTACCGCGGTATCGTCCGCCAGCACCTCGTCCACGTCCACATCTTCATCTGTGGCTTGCGTGAAAAGACATTCAAGACAACAGACACTGTATCAATCAGACGCAATCACCTTCATAAAGTGTGGCCAAAAGAATCCCTTCAAATGAGAGCCAATAACTAGCTTCCTCCTTTCATCACTTTGCTGCTGTGTTACTTCCGGGTAGAGTGACCGCTGGCGCGAATGGCGACCGCTGCTCACCCGCACAACAAAATCCCGTGACTGGAAAGTGCCCTTGAGACTTTTGAAAGGCGCTTAGAAATTAAATGTATTATTATTATCATTATCAACCCAATCTCCCCAAACCGTTCTGTCGGTGATTGGGTCTCACTGGAAAAAACTTTCATCAATAACACCTACAGTTTATGTATTTAGTTTTTCTACTTATTTCAGTCATTTCATCTTCCTTTTATAACTTTGCTGCTGTGAAATGTAAATTTCTCCACTGAGAGACTAATAAAGGTAAATCCAATCCAATCCACCATTAGCTCATACAGGATAAAATTCCAAAGAGTTGACGCATCAGGATGGCCGTGAAACGTAGCTTAAAAGTGCACTTTCAAAAGCACAAGTGAGATTTAAGGTGGTTGACATGTGCATTCCATGTTTATGAGCCCATTTGCCCACGCAAATTGGAAAAGCTTCTAGCTCTGCCGTCTGCCCATGTTACACAGCAGAGAAAGGCAACCCACCCCTCCCCCACAGCCACTTTGACTGGCGCAGGTCTCGAGGCTCACCGTGCTCGTCCAGGTAGGCCTGCAGACGTGCAACCAGGTCGCCTTTGTTGCCTTTGGTCTCCAGACCTCGCGCGTCACACTCTTGCCTCAGCTCAGCAAGCTGAAACCCAACACAGAAACATTGATAACCTCAAATGGTTCCGATTGTGCACTTTGACAATAATTCGGTGCCCGCGGCATTCATTAGACATTGCAAGCTTGGCCCATAACGCACGATATGTTGAGGGCCAGGCTAGGTGTTTGTTGCTCCGTCGACGGTCTGGCAGGTGCTTTTCTGCATCACTCCGTTCGGCGGGTTCGGGCTGAAACCGAAGCTGCACGATGTTGTGCCTTGAACCCTTTTGACTGACGTTGCTTCGGCTTCGGTCGGGTTTTGTCACTACCTTTAAAGTTCGTTGGAACATCGATGTTTTGCAAAATGAATAAATAGAAATGTGCGCTACTGAATCGTGCCTTCATTCGGTCGACGAGAGTAAATCAGATGCGTCCGCTTCATGTCGCGTGAATAAAATGTTTGATTTATAGAAGAAAATATCGCAATCTTACAATTTGAGCAGTTTTCATCCACTAAACCCGTGGGCGTGAATAATAATATGAGGCGAAAACAATTACTTTTGCAAGCCCGCCTCATGTTTCCACATGTTGCCAAACATTTGATGTTGAGCAACGGGCACTCGATGCTCC
Source organism: Hippocampus bargibanti (assembly GCF_051943395.1). Taxonomy (NCBI): domain Eukaryota; kingdom Metazoa; phylum Chordata; class Actinopteri; order Syngnathiformes; family Syngnathidae; genus Hippocampus; species Hippocampus bargibanti. The sequence goes on from NC_142734.1 coordinate 25,679,225, forward strand.
CGCTCGCTATGTTGAGTGAAAAATGACTGCTCTCCGGACAACTGGGATTTTAGTTCGTCCACCTTTCTCTTTCTCAGCTGGCTTTTCGGTGGGAAGTCAATGTCGTCTTTTCCATGAACAGTCCGAAAATGGCGCTCCACATTTTCCCATTCCGTATGAAAGTAATATGTTTTGCCCCCTTACTTGGTCCAGCTTTCTCACTCATTTTGATCACCATATGTTTTAGCAAGGGCTTAAAATCTGAGGTAATTCGCTGACTAGCTTGTAAATTTTGCTGCGTTTAGTTCCGTTGTTTACATGCCTAAAGGTCAAAATTCAGTTGTCATCTGAATGGTTGCCCTGTACGTCAATCAAGTGACGAGACGTTTGATAGGCTGACAAATGTTTTTTTTACTGTCACGCTGCGATCGACCAGTTCTACCTCCGCGATCGACCAGTAGATCACGATCGACGTAATGAGCACCCCTGCCTTAGACTGTCGTTCTCTCTCTTTAGCAGTTACTCTCATTCTGTCTCTCTGCAGTTACTTTCGTACATCGAAACACATGACACTGAAGCGAAAGTGATAATGACAAAACATTATAAAGTATCGTAGACAATTTTAAGAAAAACACACATCTAAAGGTTCAGAACAAGACCAAATAAATTATATTTTTGTTGTCATGGCAACCAATGACAATATACCCACCAGTTACACCCTCCACATATTACAACTCGAGCGCACAATAAATTAATGAAGAACTAGTGTCGAAATTTGATGTCGTGGCTCATGACTGATATTGTGGTTCACATGAGACAATTTGAAATTTTGGTTCAGACTTTAGCAAGCAACAATGGCACTTGACATGCTTGATTTGCTTTCCCGGGCCGAATAAAATGAGGTGGCGGGCCAGATTTGGCAACTGTGGTGTTCACAATCCGACTTTGTAGAAACAGTTTTTCAAACTCTAAGCGCCACAACACAATAGTGCAGCTGAGCAATAGTCACGGCGGAAGCTCAAGAGGAACAAAAAAAAATCTTCCCCATTATCGGCATTGCGCGACTGCTGGGGGCTCGTTCGCCGTGTTTCAAAACCACCCACGGTTCCGATGATATCAAGCAATTAAAAAACTAACCAAACAAGCAAACTCACAGATCGACCTCAGGCGATGGCGATTCTTTAGCATCTTTGCCGTTGTCCACAATTTCAACTTTGGGGAAATCCTGCAACGCAAGCAGAAAGGATGGCGATTTCTCCGCAAGCGCGTCAACAAAGCGCCATTTTGCCGACCGGCCGCCGACGTTACCGCGGTATCGTCCGCCAGCACCTCGTCCACGTCCACATCTTCATCTGTGGCTTGCGTGAAAAGACATTCAAGACAACAGACACTGTATCAATCAGACGCAATCACCTTCATAAAGTGTGGCCAAAAGAATCCCTTCAAATGAGAGCCAATAACTTGCTTCCTCCTTTCATCACTTTGCTGCTGTGTTACTTCCGGGTAGAGTGACCGCTGGCGCGAATGGCGACCGCTGCTCACCCGCACAACAAAATCCCGTGACTGGAAAGTGCCCTTGAGACTTTTGAAAGGCGCTTAGAAATTAAATGTATTATTATTATCATTATCAACCCAATCTCCCCAAACCGTTCTGTCGGTGATTGGGTCTCACTGGAAAAAAACTTTCATCAATAACACCTACAGTTTATGTATTTAGTTTTTCTACTTATTTCAGTCATTTCATCTTCCTTTTATAACTTTGCTGCTGTGAAATGTAAATTTCTCCACTGAGAGACTAATAAAGGTAAATCCAATCCAATCCACCATTAGCTCATACAGGATAAAATTCCAAAGAGTTGACGCATCAGGATGGCCGTGAAACGTCGCTTAAAAGTGCACTTTCAAAAGCACAAGTGAGATTTAAGGTGGTTGACATGTGCATTCCATGTTTATGAGCCCATTTGCCCACGCAAATTGGAAAAGCTTCTAGCTCTGCCGTCTGCCCATGTTACACAGCAGAGAAAGGCAACCCACCCCTCCCCCACAGCCACTTTGACTGGCGCAGGTCTCGAGGCTCACCGTGCTCGTCCAGGTAGGCCTGCAGACGTGCAACCAGGTCGCCTTTATTGCCTTTGGTCTCCAGACCTCGCGCGTCACACTCTTGCCTCAGCTCAGCAAGCTGAAACCCAACACAGAAACATTGATAACCTCAAATGGTTCCGATTGTGCACTTTGACAATAATTCGGTGCCCGCGGCATTCATTAGACATTGCAAGCTTGGCCCATAACGCACGATATGTTGAGGGCCAGGCTAGGTGTTTGTTGCTCCGTCGACGGTCTGGCAGGTGCTTTTCTGCATCACTCCGTTCGGCGGGTTCGGGCTGAAACCGAAGCTGCACGATGTTGTGCCTTGAACCCTTTTGACTGACGTTGCTTCGGCTTCGGTCGGGTTTTGTCACTACCTTTAAAGTTCGTTGGAACATCGATGTTTTGCAAAATGAATAAATAGAAATGTGCGCTACTGAATCGTGCCTTCATTCGGTCGACGAGAGTAAATCAGATGCGTCCGCTTCATGTCGCGTGAATAAAATGTTTGATTTATAGAAGAAAATATCGCAATCTTACAATTTGAGCAGTTTTCATCCACTAAACCCGTGGGCGTGAATAATAATATGAGGCGAAAACAATTACTTTTGCAAGCCCGCCTCATGTTTCCACATGTTGCCAAACATTTGATGTTGAGCAACGGGCACTCGATGCTCCCGCTCGCTGTGCTTTTTAGTCGATAAAGTGAGACCTTGGGAGAACTATTTTGATTGAGAATCGGCGTTTTTCGAGCTTGAGTGGAGAACGCTCGGATAACGTGAGCACAACGCTTGGCTTTAGCATTAGCATTAGCGTAGGCACCCGGTCTTTCGACACGACACCGACGCGACCACTTTCGCTTTCACGCCACCCTAACCGAGAACCACCCATCGCTCACCAAACACACAAAGCTAACAGTCTACACTGCGACATTTCGTCATCAATGGCACGACCAACCTTGAGTTTGTGCAGCTCGATCACTTCAGCCATCTTTCTTTGTTGATCGAGCCCTTCCTCCAATCAAACGGCTACTTCCGAAATCGCCGCAGTTTCTTCTTTCTCGGTATTTGGCGGACTCGAGGCAAACGTCAGGCGCATAACGCCACCTACCGCACGCAAGCTGCAACACGTGTCCGCAACTTCTAAATTGTGTAACTTGGTTGCTGTCAAAGGGCACACGCCCGATTTGATCTCCTCCATCCGCTTCGAGAAACCCATGACAAAAATAAAGAAAAAAAATACATTAACGGAAACCCACTTTTCCCCCTTTCTACAAGGAAGACAAACCGCTTGAATAAGGTTTCATTGTCTCAATTAAAAAAAGCAAGACTTCATCCCCAAAAATGTCCCGTTTGGTGCTTTATTTTACAATCAAACTCGACAGTACTCCCAGGTGCTGAAAACTGCCCACAGGTGGTCCCACCGCAAAGTCGGGCTTCTCACCACCCACCAACAGACGCCATCATGGACTCATGGCTGCATACGAATGGCGCCGTCCAGCCGAATGACCTCCCCGTTAATCATGGGGTTCTCGGCCAGCGCCGCCACCAGGTGGGCGAACTCGGCCGGGTCACCGAGACGCGACGGGAAGGGCACTTGGCGAGCCAGGAAAGAGCGGACCTTCTCCGGTAGCCCGGCCAGCAGCGGGGTAGAGAACAGACCTGCGGGCGGCAAATGCACGCATGACGCAAAAAAAAAAAAGAAAGAAACCAGGGCCCATCACACATTCACAATGACAAACATTTGCTCGCCTCTTCAAGATGGTTGCACTGAATCAATCACAGTGCACATATGACCAAAATCAAGGTGGCAAAAAAAACAACTTTTATATACAGTGGTACCTCGGTTCTCGAACGCCTCACAGTTCGAACAAATCGGAGTTCGAACAAAATATTCGAGATATTCTTGCTTCGTAGTTCGAACACCAATCGGCGTTCGAACGCCAATACAACGCGTGAGTGCGTACGCGAGGGTGGGGTGCTGAGCGGCGTACGGGTGTATCGCTCTCTCCGTGACCAACTGTTGTCGCTTGCGGACATGCTGCGTTTTTCTCTAGCGTTTAATATAGCTGTACGAATAGTTTTAGCCCCTAATCATGCCTCCAAAGTAAGTGCTGCTAAAAGTGACAAAAGAAAAGTGGTGCGTACAACTATTGCATTTAAGAAAAAAATAATCGCAAATATGAAGGAGGTGTGCGAGTGTCTGATCTGGCGAGGGAATACAGCATGGCGAAATCTACGATCAGTACGATATTAAAGAATAAGGAGGCTGTGAAATCTAGTGAGGTGGCTGTGGGAGTGAGAGCAAGTGTCATTGGATAGATATTTTAAGAGAAAAGAACATCCTGTAGCAGTCATCCGTAGCTGTCACGTTCCGAGCGAGAGTGACGGCAGCTGACTCGTCGGAACGTAGTGGAATGTTTGGGATCCCAAAGCAGGCGGCAGAGACGTATACTACCCAAGCAGGATGTGTATTCACAAAGAAAAGAAAACACAGCGAGTAAGAAGGCAGGGGGTGATCCGACCCGCTTACTACGCCAAAAAGCAAATGGCAAACGAGGGTGCAAAATTACGCAATCCCGGAAGATGACATAAATTCACAGGACGCAGGGAAAATACCTCGGACCGGATACACTCTCGCATCGAAGGAAGAGTCCAGGTACGGTGACGAGTTGAGTCAATCATCCGGCATTGGCGAGGTGATCGCGAACCGTATAAATGCCCCATGTCCGTGATTAGAGAATTGACAGCAGGTGGAGAACGGCCAGGAGAGGCAGCCCCGCACCCCCGCTGTCAACTCGCAAGTGATAGGAGCAAAGAGATGGTGTCGGTGTTCGAACAAATCGCTTTTCAAACAGGGTCCTGGGACGAATTATGGTCGAGAACCGAGGTATCACTGTACTTGAAGTTAGTCCAGACAATTATCATAATCTACAGGTAACATCCAATTCACGACTAGTTTCCGTTTCGACCAGTCGTCAGTCAAAATGGTTGTAAGTCAAAATCCATTCAAAATGTTGAATAGACTTGGTGCTAAATAATAATAATTTCATTTATACCCGCCTTTCAAAACTCTCAAGGTCACTTTACAGTCACAGGATACAAATGAAATGTATTATTATATTATTTTTCTGTGGGTGAGCAGCGGCAGCCACACGCGCCAGCGTTCACTCAACCCGGAAGTAACTCAAATAGATAGAAAGCTAGCCAGCTAATAGATAGCTAGCTAATAGCTAATAGCTAGCCAATAGCTAGCTAATAACCAACAGCCAGTTAATAGCTAATAGCCAGCTAGCCAGCCAGCCAGCTAGATAGCTAGCCGTGGGCCCGACGCGGCGTTCTAGTCACGGCGATCCCGCGCGCCGACCAGCCTCTTCCGGCATCAGGGGACCCTCCCCACGTGCCCGAGCGCAGCTCTAGTCCTGGGCGCGCTGCGGCTGGCATCGGTAGACACTGCCCCCTCTGGTACCATCATGCGGGAATGAGATGCTGGCTGGCTGGCCAGGCGTAGAATTATTTTTTTTTTTTAATAGGGTCTGGCGATGGTGGTCGTAAGTCGAGCCGGTCGTAAGTAGGATGGTACCTGTATTTATTCAATGTAGTTGGAAAAAAAGGTAAAAGAAAACTGTCCTTGTACACTACGACGACATGATATAAAACAGAAGGCGCAGAAAATGCACAACCAAAAAAAGGATTGCAGTTCACTGGTCAGAAAATTGATTGAGCAAAATGTTGAAGCCCCTCACCCCCAACTCCCAAATATGTTGCGATGCGGGCCAAACCTACCGGGTGCAATGGTGACCACCCGGATGCCCATGGGGGCCAGATCCCTCGCGATGGGAAGGGTCATTCCAACGATTCCCCCTTTGGACGCCGAGTAAGCTGCCTGGCCGACCTGCAGGCCACACAAAAACCAAAGGCGCGCTCTGAAAGGACAACCGGCACCATTTTTGTTTCCTGACAACAGAAAAACATTTTATAGCATCTAAAATACCCAAAACACACAGGCTGATATTTTTTTGTCAAATGCAAAACACCAATAAAAATGACTTAGTGTTCCAAAACTACTTCAAAATGACCTCAGAAAGCTTCTGTTTCAGAAGGTCCCGCACCATGATGTCACGCCAGGACGTCTTTGCCTTGCTCGAGAATCAAAACGATGGCTTCAGATGCAGAGAAGATGCTTTATTGTGGCGAACTCGGCCGGGTCACCGAGACGCGACGGGAAGGGCACTTGGCGAGCCAGGAAAGAGCGGACCTTCTCCGGTAGCCCGGCCAGCAGCGGGGTAGAGAACAGACCTGCGGGCGGCAAATGCACGCATGACGCAAAAAAAAAAAAGAAAGAAACCCAGGGCCCATCACACATTCACAATGACAAACATTTGCTCGCCTCTTCAAGATGGTTGCACTGAATCAATCACAGTGCACATATGACCAAAATCAAGGTGGCAAAAAAAACAACTTTTATATACAGTGGTACCTCGGTTCTCGAACGCCTCACAGTTCGAACAAATCGGAGTTCGAACAAAATATTCGAGATATTCTTGCTTCGTAGTTCGAACACCAATCGGCGTTCGAACGCCAATACAACGCGTGAGTGCGTACGCGAGGGTGGGGTGCTGAGCGGCGTACGGGTGTATCGCTCTCTCCGTGACCAACTGTTGTCGCTTGCGGACATGCTGCGTTTTTCTCTAGCGTTTAATATAGCTGTACGAATAGTTTTAGCCCCTAATCATGCCTCCAAAGTAAGTGCTGCTAAAAGTGACAAAAGAAAAGTGGTGCGTACAACTATTGCATTTAAGAAAAAAATAATCGCAAATATGAAGGAGGTGTGCGAGTGTCTGATCTGGCGAGGGAATACAGCATGGCGAAATCTACGATCAGTACGATATTAAAGAATAAGGAGGCTGTGAAATCTAGTGAGGTGGCTGTGGGAGTGAGAGCAAGTGTCATTGGATAGATTTTTTTAAGAGAAAAGAACATCCTGTAGCAGTCATCCGTAGCTGTCACGTTCCGAGCGAGAGTGACGGCAGCTGACTCGTCGGAACGTAGTGGAATGTTTGGGATCCCAAAGCAGGCGGCAGAGACGTATACTACCCAAGCAGGATGTGTATTCACAAAGAAAAGAAAACACAGCGAGTAAGAAGGCAGGGGGTGATCCGACCCGCTTACTACGCCAAAAAGCAAATGGCAAACGAGGGTGCAAAATTACGCAATCCCGGAAGATGACATAAATTCACAGGACGCAGGGAAAATACCTCGGACCGGATACACTCTCGCATCGAAGGAAGAGTCCAGGTACGGTGACGAGTTGAGTCAATCATCCGGCATTGGCGAGGTGATCGCGAACCGTATAAATGCCCCATGTCCGTGATTAGAGAATTGACAGCAGGTGGAGAACGGCCAGGAGAGGCAGCCCCGCACCCCCGCTGTCAACTCGCAAGTGATAGGAGCAAAGAGATGGTGTCGGTGTTCGAACAAATCGCTTTTCAAACAGGGTCCTGGGACGAATTATGGTCGAGAACCGAGGTATCACTGTACTTGAAGTTAGTCCAGACAATTATCATAATCTACAGGTAACATCCAATTCACGACTAGTTTCCGTTTCGACCAGTCGTCAGTCAAAATGGTTGTAAGTCAAAATCCATTCAAAATGTTGAATAGACTTGGTGCTAAATAATAATAATTTCATTTATACCCGCCTTTCAAAACTCTCAAGGTCACTTTACAGTCACAGGATACAAATGAAATGTATTATTATATTATTTTTCTGTGGGTGAGCAGCGGCAGCCACACGCGCCAGCGTTCACTCAACCCGGAAGTAACTCAAATAGATAGAAAGCTAGCCAGCTAATAGATAGCTAGCTAATAGCTAATAGATAGCCAATAGCTAGCTAATAACCAACAGCCAGTTAATAGCTAATAGCCAGCTAGCCAGCCAGCCAGCTAGATAGCTAGCCATGGGCCCGACGCGGCCTTCTAGTCACGGCGATCCCGCGCGCCGACCAGCCTCTTCCGGCATCAGGGGACCCTCCCCACGTGCCCGAGCGCAGCTCTAGTCCTGGGCGCGCTGCGGCTGGCATCGGTAGACACTGCCCCCTCTGGTACCATCATGCGGGAATGAGATGCTGGCTGGCTGGCCAGGCGTAGAATTATTATTTTTTTTAATAGGGTCTGGCGATGGTGGTCGTAAGTCGAGCCGGTCGTAAGTAGGATGGTACCTGTATTTATTCAATGTAGTTGGAAAAAAAGGTAAAAGAAAACTGTCCTTGTACACTACGACGACATGATATAAAACAGAAGGCGCAGAAAATGCACAACCAAAAAAAGGATTGCAGTTCACTGGTCAGAAAATTGATTGAGCAAAATGTTGAAGCCCCTCACCCCCAACTCCCAAATATGTTGCGATGCGGGCCAAACCTACCGGGTGCAATGGTGACCACCCGGATGCCCATGGGGGCCAGATCCCTCGCGATGGGAAGGGTCATTCCAACGATTCCCCCTTTGGACGCCGAGTAAGCTGCCTGGCCGACCTGCAAGCCACACAAAAACCAAAGGCGCGCTCTGAAAGGACAACCGGCACCATTTTTGTTTCCTGACAACAGAAAAACATTTTATAGCATCTAAAATACCCAAAACACACAGGCTGATATTTTTTTGTCAAATGCAAAACACCAATAAAAATGACTTAGTGTTCCAAAACTACTTCAAAATGACCTCAGAAAGCTTCTGTTTCAGAAGGTCCCGCACCATGATGTCACGCCAGGACGTCTTTGCCTTGCTCGAGAATCAAAACGATGGCTTCAGATGCAGAGAAGATGCTTTATTGTTACTCATCCAGTTATGAATATGATTCAAATAGTTCTGAAGAGGAAAGCATAAATGTTTGCAATTGATTAAAGAAGTTCTTCCGTCTCATTTTGAGGCGTCTGGACTCCAATGTAGCGCCCAGAAAATGCACAAGATGGCACCCAAGCTCTGTTGGAAATGGGCTGATTTGTCTGCTGGGAATTTGTGTCAACTAGTATCAAATAGTAGTCCTGGTGCAACACACAACGTTTCACCATCGCATTATGTTTTTTTTTCCTTCAAATTTTGCATCAAAACAGATCAACACGAAGTTTTCAGACCAAACAAAGTACCCAAAATGCATTGTGTCACTTTCTCGGTCAGGGGCGTTCCAGACGTGACGTCAGGTCAGGCATCGTCATCAACTCAAAAACAACACTTCCTGAATATTCAGCGCGAGTCTTAAAACATAAAATATAGCTATATGCCGTGGAATCTTTGTAAAATACGCTCAGTAGAAGTCATTTGACGTGATTTTACAAATTATGGACACAACTTGTCCGGAGGCGTCGGTTGTCCTTCAAACGGTGCCCGATCTTCTTCGACAAACCTTTCCAAAAGCTGACGCTCATGTATGAGCACTTACGAGCTCATTGGGAGTATTCGCTTTTTAGTCAGTTGGAGAAGAGCTTAACAAAATAAAAGGCGAGCAATAATTCAGTTCAACCGATTTAGACATTTTTGAAATTGGATCTTCTACCAAAAAGCCAGCAAGAACCTCATTTTTTGCTCACCTGGCCGTCAAAGGCGGCCACGCTGGCGGTATTGACGATGCAGCCCCGCTGGCCGTCTGCGTCCGGCTCGTTTTTGGCCATGGCCCCCGCCGCCAGACGAATGACATTGAAGGTTCCTGCAATGTTCACCTGCAACACACACATCACAGTCACAGGTAGTGTGTGCCTGACTGTGCCTAAGAAACCAGAAAAACACTGTGTGAAGTGCAGTCCGAGGTGTATTATGCTTCTGGCCACGCCCAATGCCTCAGAACACGGAGTTGCCACACCTGAAGCCTCGTGAGACGAGCATCCTACATCATCGGCAACTCATAGCTTTGTGGGTCAGTCGAAATAAAATGGTGTCAATGAGGTCACATGTGGCACTGACACATCCAACTCGCATCTTCAATCGGAATTGTTCTACATTGGACGCACCGTTCACAACGACACAGAGAACATCCTGTCTGCGATCATTTTGAGCAGATCTCACCTAAAATGGTACAAATTACAATAACAAGTGCTTGAAATAACGTCTGCCCGGAGGCCCAGGGGCGTACAACTTTTACTTTGGGCGTACAACTTTCAAAACGTCTCGGCCCGGGTGGCCGACAACTTCTTCAAGAAGAAAAAATACAACTATTTTCAAATTAAATGTTTGTTTTATTCAATAAAGCAAAAGCTACAAGCACACCGCTACAAGCCACGTGAACTCCTCTTTCTAAGCACCTTTCAAAACTTTCAAGTACACTTTACAGTCACGGTATAGTCCGAAGCACGAAACAGGCTTCTGATTGGCTGCCGTGCAGAGTATGCAAATTGCCAAATGAACGTTCAATTGGCAATTTGCATACTCGACACGGTAGCTAATCAGACGCCTGTTTCGTGCTTTGGACTATACCGTGACTGTAAAGTGTACTTGAGAGTTTTGAAAGTCGCTTAGAAAGAGCAGTCCACGTGGCTTTTAGCAGACAACGCAACGCAAACATTGCGCACCATGAAGACAAACGACAACTGGAGAAAAATCTTCAGCAAGTAATATTTACCATTAATTAAGCAAGGGAGCATTTGTGGTAGGTACTTCCTTAATTAAAAAAATCCTTTATACTTCGCAAAAATTGTATTAAAAAAAATGTGTGAACTACTGTGGCAACAGTGTATTCCTCGTTTTAATGTCTTCTACTTCCAGATATTTTAAAAGGTGAAGTGTAAATTTTGTTCAAAGAACTTGGTGTACCAACAGAACTTTTCTCTCAATAAAAATGAATGAAAGGTGTGCCTTGTTCCTTGTTTGTGTGTCAATTTCTAAAGGAAAGCAAATTATTCTTTCAAGTAAGAGGGTACAGAAAGTGCTTAAGAATGAATGACTCTCTGTGTCTTTGTGTTGTCATGTTATTTGTTATTTAGTTTTTTTTGTTCTTTTGACTTCAAGACGGCGCCGCGAGAGTGGCTGCCTTTCCAGCAGCTCCTGTGTTTTGCTTTTTCTACTTTCATTTCTTTCATAACTTTGCTGCTGTGAAATGTAAATTTCTCCACTGCGAGACTAATAAAGGCAAATCCAATCCAAAATCCAATCCAAGTAACACACACATTCATTCCCATCACAACTCCCTGCCATTTTTACGCAACAGGAAGGGCTAGAAAAGAAAAAAAAATAAGATGGCACGATTCTCAGTTTTATCTCAGAAGTCTGGCTTTATTCTCAGTATCCTGACTTTAATCTCAAAATTCTGATTTTAAAGTGGGGATCAGTCAGTTTAAAGTCAGAATTCTGTGATAAAACAGAGAATCCTGCCATTTTTATTTTCTTTGTTGGCCCTACTCCTCCTCCATACATTTTGACACCATCAAATCCATATTAGCATTTTAATTGCACTCTCTGTCATGATATTTATTGTCTGCATAATGGACCAATGATGCCACATGATGCTTTGGCCCAAAAGCAAACCATTAGGATGGAAAGCCGTTAGGATGGAAAGGTTGTCCTTTAAACTCCTCCATTTGGGGCAACTCCTTTACAATTTGTGCTTCAAGAGTCCTCCGGTTTCCTCCCATACTCCAACAACATGCATGGCAGGCAGATTGACCACTCCATATTGTCCCTAGGTGTGAGTGTGAGAGTGACTGTTGAGTGTCTTTGTGTGCCCTGCGATTGACTGACAACCAATTCAGGGTGTCCCCCCACCTTGTGCCCGAAGACAGCTGAGACAGGCTCCAGCACCCCCCGCGACCCTCATGAGGAATAAGCGGTACGGAAAATGGATGGATGGATGGGACAATTACAAAAGGAAAATTTGAATTTGGGAGAATCAAAGCAATTTGAGAACGGGAACAAGAAGCCCCCGCCTAACCGCACCCAAATCAAAATTTGATTGGACAAATGTATTTGCCTTTGATTGGAGGTGGACGCCAAAAGCAACAACAACAAAGAAGAGGGGGGCTTACATTGATGACGCGCTGAAAGTCGTCCAGGCTGTGGGGCACCTCCTTCTTGAAGTTGTACGTTTTGACGGCGACAGCGATGCCGGCGCAGTTGACGGCCAGGTCCAATTTGCCAAACTTGTCTCGCGCCAAGTTGACAGCAGAGCGCACGTCCGCCTCCGACGTCACCTGGAGGACAAGGCCGGGGGACGGGTCACGCTCCGAACCTTCCTTGAGCACTCCAAGAAACTCAGGGGCCTCGCCGTGTAAATGGGGGGCCCTTAAATAGGGAGGCGGCGAGGCACGGGTGTACTTGCATCCGCCGGAGCGAAGGCGCATCGGTCTCCCAGAGCAGCCGCCAGCGTCGGGCCTTCGGACGACGGCAGGTCCACGATGACGGCTGATGCTCCGCTCTGCACCAGGCGTTCCACCGTGGCCCGGCCCAGGCCCGATGCCCCTCCCGTCACCAGGCCCACCATGCCCTGAGGCCCCAGGGAAAATAACCTGTTTGCTATTCGTATTCCAGTGGTGCCCAAAACCTTCAAATACTGAACCAACCGACCGCCGCAGAGGCGCACAACATCTTAACTCATTCACTGCCATTCACAAATTTATTCGGGAATTGAAAATATGACGTAGAACCCCATTCCGAAATTTGTTCGGGTTTTCTTGTTTGGGGGCAGTTAAAGCGCTGGCCATGGCCGCCGGCAATGTTTTTTCGTTTCAACAAGGGGGCAGCATTTCCCTTTTTTCCATGTTAGTGGTTTGTTCCAGCTTCAGCTGTTGTTAAAGGACAACAGACACCATTTTTTGTTTCCTAACTGATATCAGAAAAACGTTCAAAGGACAACCGACATCTCCGGACAAGTTGTGTCCATAATTTGTAAAATGGCTTCAAATGACTTCTACCGGGCATATTTTAATAAGATTCCACCGCACATAGCTATATTTTACGTTTTAAGACTTGCGCTGAATATTCAGGAAGTCTTGTTTTTGAGTTGGTGGCGAGGCACTGTAGCGGTCCTTCCATCACGTCAATGTATTTTGCTGTACTTGTTTGGTCTGGGGACCTCGTGTTGCACCCAAAAACCGCCAGAAGAGGGCGTCCAAGCTCCATATAAGGAATTTATCAGCCTGTGGAAACGGGGGTGGCCACAGGAGGTCGCCACAGGAGGTCGCCATTTTGTGCCACTTTTACGGTGAGACATTTGCCCTCAATGTTGCCTCGTAATGGCACGGAATAGGTTATTTAATCGATTGCAAACATGTATGCTTTCCTCTTCAGAACTATTTGAATCATATTCATAACTGGATGTGTAACAACAAAGCATATTCTCCAAATCTGTGTTTTATGTGTTTTCCTTCTAATTTCGCCATCAACACGATGTTTTCAGACCAAACAAAGTACCCAAAATGCATTGTGTCGCTTTCTCGGTCACGGGCATTCCAGACATGACGTTACATCTGGAATCATCACCAACTCGAAAACAAGACTTCCTGAATACTCAGTAAATAATACTCAGTAAAATGCGCTCAGTAGAAGTCATTTTACAAATTATGGACAAGACTTGTCCGCAGGAGTCGGTTGTCCTTTAAAACCCTATATAAACCAATATGTATGTAATGCATTATATTTTGGACAGCCGCCCTCATGTCAAGCTCATATAACTCCAGACCCATATAATTTAGGAATTAGCTTTTTTTTCTCATGAAAGAAGAGGGTCTAAGGCTTCTAACACTGGATGGAATGTTTATGTAGTCCTAAAACTCAATATTCTGTGGATCCTGGAATTCAAGTGATAATGACAAAAACCCTGGCACTGGAGTAGAGACATTTTTGCACGTCTGGCAGTTAAATAGTTAAATTAAGAAAAAAAGGATCCTATCACAACGTGAATGATCTAAGTGACTAGCAACGTTCTGTTTGGGCCTTATGGAGAAGGGTTACCAACTACGCTTGGCGAGACTGGCGGTCGGCCAGTCTCGCCAAGCCGTCACTTTTTTTCAGGTTCCTAAAAAGGTGCCGCGTACCCAAGCGAACCGGGAAAATTGCTTTGTTTTGAAGAAACTTTAGCACATTATGAACTCTGATTACGCTGCTCGTGACTTTTTTTTAAGTATCACGTGAGCACACGGACAACGGCGAGAGAGGAGCCCACGCTGTGCCAGCCCGGCAATTGCGAAGGTACGGCGGCATACTTGCGGGCGGGCACCTTTAGGAGTTTGGGTTGAATGGAGAGCGCTTGTGACAACATCAGACTCGTGCGTGCATGTCTGCCCGCCCCGTCGGTCCGCGGGACCCGCGAGACCACCGACGGACACAATCCGGTGTTTGACACACAGGCAACTTTGATACGTACGCGTTGGAGCGTGACAAAGGTTTCTTTGCTTTTTAGCCCTCTCATTTACTCACCTTGACACAACGGATGTTCGCCATGTTGGGTTGTGGATGGCAGTGACGTCACGAGCGCCCAAAGATCGTATCTTGCACAATACGTCGAGACGTCAACACTGATGAGTTTTTTTTCTTTTTTTAAATTGTACAGTTATTCTCATCTAAAAAACGTTTCATGACAATTGGTTTACAATGGGCGAACAAAACCAATTCACAAATAACGTGTTTAAATACCAAGGCGAATTTGACATTTTTATTTTCCAGAAAGGAAAACGAAAAGTATCCTCTGATCATATACAAGCCGGTGACACACACCGACTTTTTTTTTTAAACTGAGCTAAACCGCGGTTCGGCTCAGCTTGGAAAACGACTTATGCGGTTGAAGGGCAGTAGTCACCGGGGAATCCCGGCGGGGGACACATGCATTAGTGATGGGAATACCGGCTCTTTTCAGAGAGCCGGTTCTTTTGGCTCGGGTAACTAAAAAGATCCGGCTCTTTTGGCTTCCAAATTGCTCCTCAGTTTGTTTGTTGCTTAAATTAAATATAATAATAATAATAATAATAATAATAATAATAAAATAATAATAACAAATTACATTTTAAGTACATTTCAAAGCGCTCAAGGACACTTTACAGTCACAGACAAGCATATGTACTATAATAAATAAAATACAATCACAAATAGAATACAATAAATGAAATACAATTATAAATAGAAACAAGAGAGAGAGAGCTATACAGAAAATGCAATTCGAAATAAGTGGATTTTGAGATGGGACTTGAAGGTGGGAAGAGAATCGATGTTACCAATGTTGGGAGGAAGTGAGTTCCAGTTTGGGGACAGAGCAGCTGATAGCTCTGTCACCCATCGATTAACTACCAAAAACCATGCAAACTGGTGTGAAAAACGAATTACTCACGTAAAAAAATATACTATATAAAATGTTTTTATTTATATGGCTTGCTTTATATGTGCACAGAGTTAGTGGATGCTAAGTTTCGCTTTCCCTGTGTTTACTCTGGTCTGATGATTAGCTGTCACTAATTTGCTTTTTAACAGAATCCTGTGGCGACCCCTTCAAGGGAAAAGCCGAAAGGAAAAGAAGAAGATGAGAATCAGAAAACTTTTATTTGTCCCACAATGGGGAAATTTGCAGTCCACAGCAGCAATTTGAAAAGGGGATGGATGGGGGGTGAAAGGATAGAAAACAAGATATTCTAAGCATAGTAAAATAAAATGTCAACTGTATACTGTAAATGTGCAAAACCGTTTCATAAAAAACTACATAGTGCAAGTATCAATAAGTCATATTGATATACAGTAAAGTCTCGTTATATCGATAGTCCCGGTTATATCGATAGTCCCGGTTATATCGATATTTTTTCTGACTCCCTTGAATATCGATATAACGAGACTTTACTGTATGTAGCGGTATTGCATCAACCCATATTCACAGTACAAGTGTCCAGTTTTTGTTTGCTCTACTATCCCAACTAGTCAAAATATAATTGAATAACAGCATAGAGGACAAAAAAAGTCAGCTCCCATTTCCGGCTCCTTGTTAGGAACCGGCTCTCTTCATTCACTTCAGAGATCAGGCTCTAAGAACCGGCTAGTTTGCGGATGACACATCGCTAACATGCATCAGTTGGGACTTTTTCTGGACTTTTGGCATGTCGACTCGTGGTGAGTGATAAGCTCCTTTCTTGGCTACAGTGTGCACTTGGGCTCAATATGTCCGAAACTTCAATGTGTAGTAGACACATGATCAACTTGCATAAAAAGTTCAAATTAAGCAAAGACCACGAAATTCAAACATCACCAAATCATGTTATTTAGTCCTGATTTTTTTTTAATACTCTTCACCTCCAGGGCCAGCGGCACCTCTTCACTCGCCGACCATGACTGCACATCCCCTAAGAATGTCTCCAGGGCAGACGAGCCAGATTTCAGAGTGACCTGGGATTTTCCAAAACAAGTGTGAGACTGCCAAAACTGCCAACGGTCAACCAAAGGTGGAACAATGGAAATGCAATTCACTCGACTTTTTTCAAACAAAGCCTTTATTTAGCACAAAATAAAAAAACATTGAGACTGACATCTCTTTTGTTCATGGCCGTCCGGAAATGGAGCTGCCAATCAGCCGGCTTCACGTGGGCATCCTGAGTCCAATGATTCCGACGGAAGCGCTCTGGTCCTCTCTTAAAGGACAACCGACACCATTTTTTTGTTTCCTAACTGACATCAGAAAAACGTTTTATAGCATTTAAAATACCCAGAATACGCAGGCTCATATTTTTAGTCAAATAGCAAAACACCAATAAAAATGGGTTAAATTGTCCCAAAACTACTTCAAAATGACCCCTTGTTTGTGATGTCATGCCAGGACGTGTTATAGAATCAAAACAATGGCTTCAGATTCAGAGAAAATGCTTTCTTGTTACGCATCCAGTTATAAATATGATTCAAATAGTTCTGAAAAGGAAAGCATCCATGTTTGCAATCGATTAAAGCTGTCCTTCCAGATCAATTTGAGCAGTCTGGACTCCAATGTAGCGTTCCAGAAAATGCATAAGATGGCGCCAAAGCTCCTTTGGAAATGGGCTGATTTGTCTGCTGGGAATTTGTGTCAACTAGTATCAAATAGTAGTCTTGGTGCAACACACAATGATTCACCATCGCGTTATTTATGTGTTTTCCTTCTAATTTCACCATCAACACGGATCAATATGATGTTTTCAGACCAAACAAAGTATCCAAAATGCTTTGTGTGCCGCTTTCTCGGTCAGAGGCGTTCCAGACGTGCCGCCACGTCTGGCATTGTCACCAACTCGAAAACAAGACTGCCTGAATATTCAGCGCGAGTGTTAAAACTTAAAATATAGCTATATGCAGCGGAATCTTTGTAAAATAAAATTGATCTGGAAGGACAGCTCAGTAGAAGTCATTTCAAGTGATTTAACAAATTATGGACACAACTTGTCCGACCGAAGGCGTTGGTTGTCCTTTAAAATATGACTTGATCTATTCCGATCAGCGATTTATCAAAATGCTCTGCTTGTCGCCATTTGCGACTATGGTTTGCACACTTGTTAGAAAGCAACGTCCAGACCAGGTATGAGAATGCCTGCAGTGAGCCCCATTGGGGGCCCAGGAGGCAATGCCCCCGGAAGCGCAGCGATTTTAGCAATTTAATAACCACAAAACCATTAATTTCATCACTGAAATTCAACTGTATTTGTGAAAACAAAGTCCCTTATTTGGTGGGCAACTAGTTTGACAAAATTGTTATTTCAGTTTCAATTTTTGCCATGCTTTAAATATTGCATTTGTTCGCTGTAAAGTTTAGGTAAAAGTTTCACCATCTGCCACACTTCTGAATGAATATTCATTCTTCAATATGTATACATCATTAAAATGGTGGATGTTGAAAAAGGAAGAGTGTTGCATCACATTTAGGAAGGAGGTAAGACAAGCACTGGGTGGGCAAGAGGTCCTTCCAGATGACTGGCAAACTACAGCGAACATAATCAGAGACACAGGTTGGAAAGTACTTGGTGTATCGAGTGGAAGAAAGGTAGATAAGGAGACTTGGTGGTGGAATGGGGAGGTGCAGGAGTGTATACAGAGAAAGGTTAGCAAAGAAGAAGTGGGACACTGAAAGGACGGACGAGAGTAGACAGCAGTACAAGGAGATGCA
The DNA here is from genome assembly GCF_051943395.1 of Hippocampus bargibanti. Taxonomy (NCBI): domain Eukaryota; kingdom Metazoa; phylum Chordata; class Actinopteri; order Syngnathiformes; family Syngnathidae; genus Hippocampus; species Hippocampus bargibanti. Next base: position 25,697,369 of record NC_142734.1, read on the forward strand.
GCGCACGGTTAAAGTAAAGGTGGCAAAGGCCAAACAAGAGGCCTATGATGACTTGTATGCTAGACTGGACAGCAAGGAAGGCGAGACTGATCTATACAGGCTGGCGAGACAGAGAGACAAAGATGGTAAGGACTTGCAGCAGGTTCGGGTGATTAAGGATAGAGATGGCAATGTATTAACAGGTGCCAGTAGTGTGATGGCAAGATGGAAAGAGTACTTTGAAGAATTGATGAATGAGGAAAATGAGAAGGAACAAACAGTAGAAGACGTGACTGTTGTGGACCAAGACGTAGCAAACATTAGCAAGGATGAAGTGAGGTGGGCGCTGAAGAGGATGAAGGGGGGAAAGGCACTCGGGCCTGATGATTTACCAATCGAGGTATGGAAGTGTCTTGGAGAGGTGGCGGTGGTGTTCCTGACCGGGTTATTCAACAAGATCTTAGATGGTGAACAGATGCCTGATGAATGGAGACGAAGTGTACTCATGCCCATTTTTAAGATCAAAGGAGATGTGCAGAGTTGTACTAACTACAGAGGAATAAAGTTGATGAGCCATACAATGAAACTCTGGGAAAGAGTAGTTGAAGCGAGACTAAGAGCAGAAGTGAACATTTGTGAGCAGCAGTATGGCTTCATGCAAAAAAAAAAAAAAAAAAAAAAAAAAAAAAAAAAAAAGAGTACGACAGATGCAGTGTTTGCTTTAAGAATGCTGATAGAGAAGTACAGAGAAGGTCAGAAGGAATTGCATTGTGTCTTTGTAGATCTGGAGAAAGCGTATGACATGGTGCCCAGAGAAGAGCTGTGGCATTGCTTGATGAAGTCTGGAGTGACGGAAAAGTATGTCAGAGCGGTGCAAGACATGTATCATGACTGTAAGACAGTTGTGAGATGTGCTGTCGGTGTGACTGAGGAATTTAAGGTGGAGGTGGGACTCCACCAGGGGTCAGCTCTGAGCCCTTTCTTGTTTGCTATGGTGATGGACAGGTTGACAGACGATGCGAGACAAGAATCTCCTTGGACCATGATGTTTGCAGATGACATTGTGATCTGTAGCGAGAACAGGGAACAGGTGGCGGAGAAACTAGAGATGTGGAGATATGCCCTGGAAAGGAGAGGAATGAAGATCAGCAGGAGGCAATGCCCCCGGAAGCGCAGCGATTTTAGCAATTTAATAACCACAAAACCATTAATTTCATCACTGAAATTCAACTGTATTTGTGAAAACAAAGTCCCTTATTTGGTGGGCAACTAGTTTGACAAAATTGTTATTTCAGTTTCAATTTTTGCCATGCTTTAAATATTGCATTTGTTCGCTGTAAAGTTTAGGTAAAAGTTTCACCATCTGCCACACTTCTGAATGAATATTCATTCTTCAATATGTATACATCATTAAAATGGTGGATGTTGAAAAAGGAAGAGTGTTGCATCACATTTAGGAAGGAGGTAAGACAAGCACTGGGTGGGCAAGAGGTCCTTCCAGATGACTGGCAAACTACAGCGAACATAATCAGAGACACAGGTTGGAAAGTACTTGGTGTATCGAGTGGAAGAAAGGTAGATAAGGAGACTTGGTGGTGGAATGGGGAGGTGCAGGAGTGTATACAGAGAAAGGTTAGCAAAGAAGAAGTGGGACACTGAAAGGACGGACGAGAGTAGACAGCAGTACAAGGAGATGCAGCGCACGGTTAAAGTAAAGGTGGCAAAGGCCAAACAAGAGGCCTATGATGACTTGTATGCTCGGCTGGAAAGCAAGGAAGGTGAGACAGAGAGACAAAGATGGTAAGGACTTGCAGCAGGTTCGGGTGATTAAGGATAGAGATGGCAATGTATTAACAGGTGCCAGTAGTGTGATGGCAAGATGGAAAGAGTACTTTGAAGAATTGATGAATGAGGAAAATGAGAAGGAACAAACAGTAGAAGACGTGACTGTTGTGGACCAAGACGTAGCAAACATTAGCAAGGATGAAGTGAGGTGGGCGCTGAAGAGGATGAAGGGGGGAAAGGCACTCGGGCCTGATGATTTACCAATCGAGGTATGGAAGTGTCTTGGAGAGGTGGCGGTGGTGTTCCTGACCGGGTTATTCAACAAGATCTTAGATGGTGAACAGATGCCTGAAGAATGGAGACGAAGTGTACTCATGCCCATTTTTAAGATCAAAGGAGATGTGCAGAGTTGTACTAACTACAGAGGAATAAAGTTGATGAGCCATACAATGAAACTCTGGGAAAGAGTAGTTGAAGCGAGACTAAGAGCAGAAGTGAACATTTGTGAGCAGCAGTATGGCTTCATGCAAAAAAAAAAAAAAAAAAAAAAAAAAAAAAAAAAAAAAGAGTACGACAGATGCAGTGTTTGCTTTAAGAATGCTGATAGAGAAGTACAGAGAAGGTCAGAAGGAATTGCATTGTGTCTTTGTAGATCTGGAGAAAGCGTATGACATGGTGCCCAGAGAAGAGCTGTGGCATTGCTTGAGGAAGTCTGGAGTGACGGAAAAGTATGTCAGAGCGGTGCAAGACATGTATCATGACTGTAAGACAGTTGTGAGATGTGCTGTCGGTGTGACTGAGGAATTTAAGGTGGAGGTGGGACTCCACCAGGGGTCAGCTCTGAGCCCTTTCTTGTTTGCTATGGTGATGGACAGGTTGACAGACGATGCGAGACAAGAATCTCCTTGGACCATGATGTTTGCAGATGACATTGTGATCTGTAGCGAGAACAGGGAACAGGTGGCGGAGAAACTAGAGATGTGGAGATATGCCCTGGAAAGGAGAGGAATGAAGATCAGTCCCAGCAAGACGGAATATATGTGTGTGAATGAGAGGGATCCAAGTGCAAGAGTGATGCTACAGGGTGAAGAGATAAAGAAGGTGGAGGATTTTAAGTACTTGGGGTCAACTGTCCAGAACAATGGAGAGTGTGGAAAAGAGGTGAAGAAGCGTGTCCAGGCAGGCTGGAGCGGCTGGAGAAAAATGTCAGGTGTGATAGAAGGCTTTCAGCTAGGATGAAAGGAAAAGTGTATCAAAAGTGGTGAGACCAGCCATGATGTTTGGGCTGGAGACAGTGCCACTGAAGAAAAGACAGGAAGCAGAGCTGGAGGTAGCAGAGATGAAGATGTTGAGGTTGTCTTTGGGAGTGACCAGGTTGGATAGAATCAGGAATGAGTACATTAGAGGGACAACTCATATTAGATGCTTTGGAGAGAAAGTCAGAGAGGCCAGACTGAGATGGTTTGGACATGTCCAGAGGAGAGAGAGTGACTATATCGGGAGAAGGATGCTGAGCCTTGAACTGCCAGGCAGGAGACAGAGAGGAAGACCGAAGAGGAGGTTTATGGATGTGGTCAAAGAGGACATGAAGGTAGCTGGTGTGAGAGAAGAGGATGCACAAAACCAGGATAGATGGAGGACATTGATTCGCTGCGGCGACCCCTGAAGGAAAAAGCCGAAAGGAAAAGAAGAAGAAGGAGAATATGTATACATCATTATATTGTCAATTTAAACATAATATAGTATCATGGGATCTAGGATGTAAATGCTTGAAAGAGCAAAAAAAGAAGTGTACAGATAAAGCACAACATTTCAGAACAATAAAAATACCTTACCCATCTAAAACAGTTATTGATCCCAGCACTCTTGTCAATTTTCCTCGCTCGATCTTCGTCCTTCTTTTCTAATACTTTCGCCATCGTAAACAAGGTCGCTTGACTAGTTCACGCTATCTACCTGTCTCACGCGCCATTACCACCGGCTAACTGTCGAGTTACACGACGGCTTATGAAAACCGATGGGGAAAGCATGGTAAGGGTGAAACTCGATTTACCGCTAATCCGATCGTGCCATTATACAACAAAACGCGGTTGTATAATTGAGTCATCTGCCACAAACACGTTTTAATGTTTATGTCGCAAAAAGCAAATATTGTCTCTACGATGAGCTCAAGTACAGTATATAATAGTCGTGCTTGTGCCAGCAGTTAGATTCGAATGTGGAGTCCCCCCCTCCCACACACAGGCGCACACACAACGCGCAACACTGCCCATACCCCCGCCCCCCGAAACTTTCTCAATGGATTTGCACTTTTCTCAAGAATGGTCATTTTGGTCTGAAAAAGTTGGAAATCCGCTGATTGGCGGAAAATTCTCATCCCTGCTTGACCAACATAAGTCATGAACCCTTGAAGTGCAAAATTGCACGGGGCAACATTTTACAGTCTGAGCATCTGGAAGCATTTTCAAGATAGACGCTTGTGACAGATTGGCAGGAGCGTACACCTTCAAATAAGGGCCCTTGCACCATGGGTAACTCTGCCTTGGTCGTCGTGGCGACCAAAGGTAAGGGGGGGGGCCTCTTATCACATCAACATCCCGGGACGCTTTGGTTGCCGTGAGGAAGACAGTAGGCTGTATAGTCATCTCCCAGATCTGGTGTGATCCTAAAACTATACAAACTACTACCTCATCCCACAGACAGCCCCACCGCTCTTATCCGGAATATGATGTCCCCCTGCAGCCTTTCTGAGGAACACCAGCAGTCTCAAGCGAGAAACGAGGATCTTCCCAAGGCTGTGTAGTCGGCAGAAAGGGGGAGAAAAAAAATGTGAATGGGATTGAAATTAAGTCAAAACTTGCTTATTTCTAAATCAATTTTCATGAGGTTGACTATTTTAGCAATGCCAAAACAGGACAGGAGAAAAAGACAACTTTGCCGGTGTTGTGACTGAGGGCACACAGCATGCATAATTTGAGTACAAATGGGTGCACTTGTGCTTCTTGAACCTATTTGGCTTTCTTTAGTCTAAAATCGATGGGGGTGGGTGTAGTTTTTTTTTCAAGAAAAAAAAACTGACAGACAGCTGTCAACTGTATTCCAAAGACCATTTTGAGTAAACAAAACATAATTCGACCATGTTTTGCTTTTGGATGCTGTCCAGTGTTGTTCCCAGCTCCGTAATAAGTTGTCAAGCAGATACAGTAAAGTCTCGTTATATCGATATTCTCGGGAGTTGGAAAAAATGTTGATATAACCGTACTATCGATATATCTGTCCTGCGCCGAACTGCATTAAAGGGGGGGGGGGCAATACATAATTGGGGTATCTTTGATATGGCATGTAATTTTATCATTGGGTTCATGGATTGCGTATCTAGCATGCTTTTTGTACAGTAGTGAAGTGAAAAATAAACTTGTGCATAAAATAAAAACATCTTTACACTTTTTTAATGACTATTTCCTTTCAAAAAAGCAAACAACGGGGGGCAAAAGTGATGGGGGTCAGGACTCCAACTCTTTTGAGCTTGCGGAGGAAGTACAGGCGCTGGTGAGATTTCTTGGCCAGTGATGACGTGTTGTGGCTCCAGGACAGGTCTTCGGATATCCCAGGAACTTTGTTCTGCTCACTCTCTCCACTGCAGCACCGTCAATGGTGAGTGGAGCATGCTGGGGGCGCACTCTCCTGAAGTCCACAACAATCTCCTTCGTCTTCTCCTCATTCAGACGGAGGTTGTTGTCCTTGCACCACGTGGCCAGGCGGCTGACCTTGTCGCTGTAGGATGTCTCCTCATCGTTGTTGATGAGGCCCACCACAGTTGTGTCATCCGGAAAATTTATGAAGAGGGTGGAGCTGGGTGATAATGGTGAGCAGTCATGTGTGAGCAGAGTGAAGAGGAGGGGGCTCAGCACACACCCCTGGGAGGCCCCTGTGTTCAGCGTGATGGTGCTGGAGGTGTTGTTTCCAACTCTGACTGCCTGTGGTCTCCCCGTCAGGAAGTCCAGCAGCCAGTTGCACGGGGAGGTCCTGATCCCCAGTTTGCTCAGTTTGTCGGTGAGCTGTTGGGGGATGATGGTGTTGAATGTTGAGCTGAAGTCGATGAACAGCATTCTGACGTAAAAATCTCTGGTCTCCAGGTGGGTGAGCGCTGTGTGGAGAGCAGTCGAGATGGCATCATTGGTCGAGAGGTTGGGCCGATATGCAAACTGGAAAGGGTCATGGTTGGGGGGGAAGGCAGCCTAGATGTATTTCATAACTAGCCGCTTGAAGCACTTCATGAGGATGGCAGTGAGTGCGACTGGGCGGTAGTCGTGGCAGGTGGAGGGTGACTTCTTTGGGACCGGAATGATGGTGGTGGCTTTGAGGCACGTGGGCACAACAGCCTGCCTGCCTCAGAGAGGTGTTGAAGATGTCCGTGAAGACATCTGTGAGATCCTCCGTGCAGTCTCTCAGGACACGGCCAGGAATGCCGTCAGGACCCGGGGCTTTGCGTGCGTTGGTCCCTCTGAGGGGTCGCCTCACGCTGTCCTGGGACAGTGTCAGCACCTGGTCGCCGGGAGGTGGTGGGGTCTTCTGTGCTGGAGTGCTGTTGTCTGCCTTGAAGCGGGCGAAGAAGTCATTCAGCTGGTTCGGCAGAGTGGTGGAGTTCTCGCAGGTCTGTGGAGAGGGTTTGTAGTCTGTGATGGTCTGTATCCCCCTCCACAGGTTCCTGGTGTCTCTGAAGTGGTTGGCAATCCTCCTGGAGTGCTGTCCCTTGGCCATCCTGATGCCGCGTGACAAGTTGGCCCTGGCTGTCCTCAGGCCCAGCTCATTGCCAGCTTTGAAGGCAGCGTTCCGAGCCCTCAGGAGCCTATGGACTTCACCCGTCAGCCATGGCTTCTGGTTGACCCAGATGGTGACGGATTTGGTGACAGTCACGTCATCCAGGCACTTCCTCATGTAGTAGCTGACAGAGTCGGTGTATTCCTGGAGGTCTGTTGTGACATTCCCCCTCGACGAGCGCTCTGTCTGCCCGGAAGCTAGTTAGCTGGGCTAGCTGGATGGCACTGTCCGGTTGCTGTCGTTCAGCCATGTTTCCACAAACACAAGGACACAACACTCACGCACGGTCTTGGAAGTCGAGCGGAGAAGTCTTATGTAGTCCATTTTTTTGTCCTGCGAGCGTACGTTAGCCAGCGTGATGGTAGGAATGGTCGGCTGCTGGGGGCTAGCCGCGAGCCTCGTACTCTCGTTTTCCCCAGTGTTTATTTGGTCCAGGGATATTGAATATTTTCCCATTTAGCAGTTTTTAAAAATTTACAAACAATATCAATAAGTTTTCAATTTTCAGAGTCCTTCTATTCCAAACCAAAACATCAGATCTGTATCAGTGGTCTGATTGGATGGCTGGGGTGCTCTAGTTTCCCCCAGTGTTGATTTGGTCCAATGATATTGAATATTTTCCGATTTAGAAGTTTTTAAAAATTTACTAACATTATAGATATGTTTTCGCTTTTCAGAGGCCCATTATTTCAAAATAAAACATCAGATCTGTACCAGAGTGGTCTGGTTGGATGGCTTAGGTGCCGTAGTTTTCCCCAGTGCTGATTTGGTTCGATCCGCATGTTTGTTTAGGCCAAGCTTTTACGTCCTGACACAACCCTCTGTATTTATCCGGGCTTGGGACCAGCACAAGAACACATATGTCCCTTTGTGGCTTCAGACCAAGCAACTCGCTCAGTAAAAGGCTCCCAAACACAAAATGGTAATCGGCACAGAACATTCAAAAAAGCAAAAACTATACTCACCATTTGATGACAATGCTCTGATCTTACCGTGAAATGGGCATCTCTTTCCTTACATTAAATCACAAGCAGAACTTCAAAGTCCTTTAAGATGCTTTATCTTCCAGTCACAGTATATACAGTAAAGTCTCGATATATATTATATCGATATTGGTTATATCGATAGTACTGCTTATTACGATACTATTTCTATGAACGCAAGGAGAAAATGTACATGCCGCAGGATCGGATATATCGATAGTCCGGTTATATCGATATTTTTTCTGACTCCCGAGAATATCGATATAACGAGACTTTACTGTATATATCTAAATGATCATCTCTTTCTCTATATTATATCACAAACAGAACTTCAAAGTCCTAAGTTAAAATAATAGCCTATAATGGTGTTTATTTTACTTTTATTATTACAACTACCTTTTCTATCTCCACTTGAGAACGCGTTTTGGCGCTGTTCTGCGAGTTATTCTTCGTCCTAGGTGAACGTGATCCTTACCCAAGAGCCTAGAAACCGCTTGTTTTCCATATTTTTTGGTTTATTTACATCCAAACCACTGACGGGCGGGAATTTGTGTCGCTTTTATTGTGAAGGTGGCCCACGCTGCTCGCTCGCTCGCCGCAGACTACCGTAATGCAGTGTTGTCAATCGAAGTGGCAGCTCACTTGACTTCGATTTTGCGAGTGGAGCCTGACTTGACCGCAGTAAACCCTTGGTCTTGGTCTCCTGTCGGGTCAAGGAAGACGAAGTGCAAACCCGATTTCCATTTGAGCCATGGAGCAAGTTTACAAGTTTGTAAAGGACGCAGAAAAAAACACGACAGCCTCAGTGTAGCCGAGCTACTTGAAAGCAGCCCGCCAAACTGTCTGAGCTTTTTTAGCGTCACACATCAGTGGACATGACATCGTAAAAGAGCTAGCTGACAGCTAACAGCCACCAGTACTTACCCCAAGTCCGCCTCGCGATGAGATTGATCGCGACTATCCAAACATGGAAAAAAGTTTGCTTAAACCGGGAAGCCTACTCAATGTGGCAAGAAAAAAAAGGGAGAACAGATTCTTCTTTAGATTTCAATTCAGACTGTCATCGTTGCTCGACATCTCGGTTTTTAGGCTTCTTCGACGTTCTTTTGGCGGTTGGCATTTAGGAAACAACCTTTGCTGCGTTAGCGCCACCGTCTGAAATGAGGACGTGCGATGACTACTGGAGCATTTTATTTCCTGGTATCCCCTTCTCATAAGGCGTATATTATTATTATTATTATTGCATTTCATTTATAAGCGCCTTTCAAAATTGAATATTACGCTTTAAAATTGTTAATCATAATTTTTAAAAGGGGTTTAGTCAGCTGTCGACGCCCAATAATTTTTATATGTATGCTGCTTGAGTGTCCTTTTCCACATGTGCAAATTCAAAATAGCTCAATCATTGTCATTGAGCATTTAACCACCAAGTGCAGGCCACAATTGAGTAAAATACTTGATCAAACCCAATTCCCTCATGCCCACAAAATAAGACTTTTTTTTACTAAAAGAATAAATTTTATTTCAGCACTGTAAGTCGTTTCCCAACCAGTACAAACATGACTGCCATGGTTGTCTCTTTCTGAACCATTCCTCCTCGTCTCCATCAGATCAGACCACCAACACCCGGACGAAAAAAAACATGTCACTGGCTCTTTCTTTTCTCATCTCATCGTTCCACAAACAGTCTGGTGCTTCCATAATGCTAACAGTGATGACAAATGATACCAACCGTAATTATAACAGCGATGATGATGATGATAATATCTCTTAAACAATAATATCATGGATATATATCGGAACCCACTGTTTTTATTTTAGTTTTTGTTGCAGTTAGGTTCGGCGGGTGGTCCTGGGTATTGATGTGTATGCTGAAGGCATGTTAAAGCAATGTGGCAGCAAACGGCCACATTGATCACAAGGAGCACCTTTGCGGGGGAGTTGGGACACAAGGCTGACTTCTTAATATGGAGATTAGAGGGATGCTGGGGATGGAGTGGCAGTGTAGAGACAGACAGGTTAGGACCTTGTTCGATCTGCACAAAATGTTTTGAAAATCTTGAAAACAGACCAGGGGAGCGGAAGAGACAAGCGTACGCTGTTCTACGTTTTAAGCAGACACTGTGCAGCGCCTTTCTGCTGCGGGACTTGGTGGTGGTCCCACTTTGTTGGTCAGGCTCTTGTGAGTGCCTCCCGCCTGCTGGGGCAATGAGACGAGCGCCCCTTGTGGCTTTGGCACTCAGTCCAGTTGTCGTTGCCAAACAACAGGCAAGATTTTATCACATCCCATCTATTTCGCAAATGGTGAAACACCATTTCCCTTTTAATCTGATAACGCCCAACCTATTCCCCAATTGGCAAAACAACTCCTTGTTTTTAACCTACAATGTTTAAAATTTATAAAACAACCTCTTCAATCTTAGTCAGGGGTTTCCACTCTAAAATGCTCACCACAGCCGGTGATGAGTGGAAACAAAGTGACATGAAATTGGCTTTAAATTGACCCCCTCTTCCCCAAAAACACACCAGGGGAGATCAGGAAGGACGCAAACAAATCGACTAATTGTCGAGTGGCGTTTCTCGACGTGTGTGCCGAGTGGTCAGCACAGCCTAAATTCACTGTGTGGATGAGCAAATGGATGTCAAGGCGCTCGGCTTTCACACTTTCCTGCCTATTTGTGTCTCCATTCCAACCAAGGTCTACAGCCACCCCAACCTCACAGTCTTGTCTGTAAAATTGGGGCAGGCTGTCATCGTTTGCAGGAGGTGGGGGAAGATTACGTGGGCTGGCAGGGTGGGGTGGGGGGGGGGGACTAGGTGTACTTTGGCTCTCAAGTGAGATGTTCTGCTGCTTTGTGCAAGGGTGGAGATTTCAGCATGGATTGACCACAAAATTATCATCAGGGATATTATGAAAATCAACAGTGCAGACGATGGTTCTCAATCGGTAACGGGCAATAGTTACGTACATGAATGGTCAAAGTGTCTAAAGATGCCATATAAATGTGAGGAAAATCGCAATTATTACAGTTCAAATCTCTAGGTTGGCTAAGCCAATTTCAGTACTAACTGAAGCAATGGTAGGATTAGAAGATGCAGTAACATTAAAATAGTAAGAAAACACATTTGCACAACAGAATTGAACAGATTTTTTTTCAGATTTTTTTTGTCTGAACTCTGGCTAGATACATACAGAAACTGATTATTAACGTTAATATAACCTTTACTGTTAGTTGGGTTGATTAAGGGGCGGGGCAACCTAGAGAGAAAAGCGGCCGATACAAATCATCCTAGGGCTACAGGACAAGCGCTGGGGAGTGGGGTGGGGGAAAAAAAACGGCAAAATTCATAAACAGTTTATATCATGAGGTGTGTGTGTGTATTACAAAACTGCCAAAGATGACAACATGATCCCTGCAAAGCAATTACTGACTAGCTTTGGGTCAAAGCAGCTACAGAAAAACTTCAATTGGATTGGGATGGTGTTCAATGTGGAGATGTGTGCGTTCAAACTAAATGCAAGGACATTAGTGTCGTGAAAAATTATATTTTTGAAGTACACTATTATCAGGCCAACAACTCAAACTCCAAATGTTTTCAGTTTAAGGCTGCGAACACAACTATATATATTATAGATATTTTTTTAAGTAACTCATGACATGGAATTGGAAAACCCAAGTCTTAAGTAGTTTTTGTTGCTTTGTGGGGACCGAAATAAGTGTGGGGGTGTGTTTGTTATGAAAAATTTAAGTTTTGGAAGTGCAATATTATGAAGCCAAACAACTCTTACTGAAAAGAAAAATAAACCTCCAAAGGTTTTAAGTTTAAGGCTGTGATCACACACACAACTATATAATACAGTAAAGTCTCGTTATATCGATATCGGTTATATCGATAGTACCGCTTATTACGATACTATTTCTATGAACGCAAGGAGAAAATTACATGCGCGCAGGGTCGGATATATCGATAGTCCCGGTTATATCGATATTTTTTCGAACTCCCGAGAATATCGACATAACGAGACTTTACTGTATATTTTTTAAATAACTCCATGACATGGAATTGGAGAAACCAAGTCTTAAGGAGTCTTGTTGCTTTGTGGGGACCGAAACGTGTGCATGTGTGTGTGTGTGTGTGTGTGTGTGTGTGTGTGTGTGTGTGTGTGTGTGTGTGTGTGTGTGTGTGTGTGTGTGTGTGTGTGTGTGTGCCGAGGAAGATAAAGAGCGGAGCAGAGCGAAAGAAAACTGTCGGTAGAGGAGGTGCTGTGTCAAGGCAGGGGGGTAGGAAGAGTGGTTGAATTAGCAAGCATAAAAAAATCAAAATAAGAAATCATAACCATAAATCACTAATGAAATCCCTATTGAAGAAAAACATAGGACAAAAGAGGGATACTACATGATGTGTTGTGTTGCTGTTTGAACCATACTAGCTAGCGTGTAACTCAGGTTGTTGAACATCTACGTGTGCGTCCGTGCGTGCGTTTGTGTGCGCCCATCTGGAACTAGGAAGGTGCATTTTTTCAAGCGCGTTGGCGCACGTTGGGATTGCGAGTCAGTAGAATGTGTTCCCAAATGACCGGCAATCAACTGACAAGCAGTCCACTGGCGACTGAAACTGAACAAATAGATCACATCAGCACGAAAGCGGCGAGGATGCACCGCTAACAAGCGCAACCGAATATGTGTCTGTCTGTTTGTCTGATGCGTGAACACATGTGTGTATGTACGTGTATATGTGCGTGCGTGTATGCGCACAAGTGGGGAGCAAATTGGTAGAGGGCAACGTATAGCAGATCAGGCTCTGAAACGTGACAGGAACGCTGTCCCCGAACACATAACGTTGCGATACGTGACCTTGTGTCAAAATAGGTTAAGTATGGCCGCGGGGCTCACAGCGTCGAGCCCTCTTGGCCAGCAGAGCCAAATTCTCTCCTCTAGCGTGGATGACGTGTTGGCTCTTGAAATCCACTGAAAAGGTACGCAGCCGGTCCGAGTTTCCTTCGATTCGGCGTCCACGTGGCGAGGGCGGGCGCGGCCCGGCGACGAGCGCTGGAGGCCAGCCGGCCACTCATGTAATCTGGGGGGTGTCTGACTCAATGACATTGTTTTGGCCATGTCAATTTTTGCGGTATCAACGTCGTCCGAAAATAAGGTGCTTCCTTTTGTCGCGTCTATGACGTGCGCGGACGTCGCTCGGCTTCCAAAGAGGCCGTTGCATCAATATCACGTGTCTTTCCGTTCTCGTGCGAAAGCTACGGCGCGATGGGAGGGTGGGGAGGCATCCGCTTGGAGCCAAACTGAAGAGCTCTAACCAAAACAGTTGAGTGGCAGGATACTCGGGCGGGCGCTTCACTCTGACGAAGTAGGAAAAGTGCATTGAATTGGTCTAAAGTGTCACATGTCGGAGCTCTCGGCCGCTCTCGACGGCCACCCGAGGATCATTCGGGCTGCGCCGGCGCACGCCTTTTCCCCATCACCGGCGTTCAGATCGACTTTGGACTTGACTTGTTTGAAAAGCGATTTCTGGAAAACAAGAAGGGAGCAGCGTCCTTCTAAAGTTCTTTCGTCAACGTTTGGGCCCACTTTCCGAGATCTGCTCGGCGGGCGGCAGTCTTTTCTTTCTCTTTTTACGGGAAGGTCGGGGGGCAGAACTCTGGAAAGGTGCCTCAAGGTTGTACTAAGTTCATCCTGTCTACTTGATATCTAATTTAAAGAAGATTCTTGACAAAGGCGGAAGTATACGCCGAAACATGTCAGGTATTTGAACACCGATAATACACTGTCTGTAAGTAAAGAATCTGCTTTAAATTGGTGCCTCAAGGTGTTTGACTTGTCCATCACCTGGCGGGAGCGGTCGGTGTGGTTTTACATCTTGAAAACAAAGTGGAACCACTCTGTACACATTCTGACGTCTCGCAAATAGATCTCTACCTTTAAATGGAGTTCTCTGTTCATCATTAACATTGACTAGGTTTCGGGTGCGCAACCCGCAAATGGTCAATTTATCGCTGACAGCGACTTCTGTTCTTGTTTTTTTTTTTTTTCTAAAAAAAATTAAATACAACATCAAGTGCTTGTGTTGGGATAGTACAATCAAAGCTTTTGGGGGAGAAGGGGGGGGGGATTTTATATAATGCACTTTTTGTGGGAGGGGCGGGGTAAAACCTCGCATGCGTTAAGGAGTAAGGTGCGTAATTGGGTGGGATTTCTTGCTGGAGCTAAGTGCTAGGCTCTGCTACGTGGGTCAAATGTCCCGGCGGTACAACGAGGGGACCAACGAGAAAGACGCTCAGGACTATGTGAGCGTCTGAAGTGGTGCCTCGATTGCATTGGAACCCGCCGATGGCCCAACGGAAGTCAAACCTCACGCCAGACCGCGGTGGCAAAACGCAAGCTAGCCCAATAACGGGCCGGGCCGTAACCGTGGAAAGCACAGCCAAGCCGCTACCGTCAACGGCTCATGTAATCAGGTTTCCAGCTCAGCCACAGTAGAGTGGGGGGGGGGGGCTCACATAGCGGTGGAACCTTTTTGAGTTTGTGCGGGAGGGCAGGGGGCATCTTTGGAGGGGTGGGGTGCTTACAGACTCATGGAGAAGATCTCTCTCTCTCTCTCTCTGGCTCGCTCTTGCTAAAAAAAAAAAAAAAAAAAAAAACGACAAGAGAAAACTAAAACCGTTGCGACAGCCAACCACGTGGACGCACATCGCACGGAGCAGCGGACGCGCTTGGCACTCACGGCCGAGCGCTGCTCCGTGCGATGACATGACGGTTGGTGGGCTACAAGACGGGGGAAAGGCAGTCAAACACAAACTCTCTCCGAGGACGCCATTCGTCACTCCTCCTTCTGTAACGCCGCATCTGGCGGGCAGTCGTCTAGGCAACGGGGGCCCTGGGCCCGCCCCCCTTCCGATTGGTTGTCTCTGCTGGCTAAGGCACACTGGGTGGGCTGGGCCGGGGGCGCCGGCTCCAGCGGATGCTCCACGACGCCTGAGCTGCCGTTCAGCTGCCGGGCGCCGACCACTGGCGCTGGGCCGGCCTCCTCCGAGAGCTTGGGGGGACTGCTGGGCGGAGGGGGCGACGATGTCTGGGGGGTGGGGGGGACAAGTCAGGGCGTTGTGCCACAAAAACGGGCTTTGTGAGTTTGAGGGCGGCTGCCATACCTGCACTCTGGTGGCACTTCCTTTTTTGCCTCCCCGTAGCTTTGCCGCCATCTCTTTTCCCCTCCTGTGGTGAGTAAAAGGAGCAACATTTAATTGGGCGCGCCGGGCCTCGACCCCATGGGAGTTCACCGGCCTGGCCCGGAGTTCCGGCTCAGTAGATTTGTGCTCTCCAAATCACGACAATTTCAAATCTCGCAATTGCATTCTGAAAAACCCCGCATTTGTTCACCTCTTGCTGCAAATGGAAAAACGAGCAGTGTGAAATGTCATCCATCACAATGGGCAGCTGCCATTTCAATTTCTCTAGGAATGTGCGTCTATTTGACAAACAATATGTTTCAACCTTTTTTGAATTGAAAGATTCCCGCGTGCATTTTGAAAAACTTGACAAGTCAATTGACTCGCGGGCAGCTAGCAACTCAAGTGGAAAACTTTTCGGTGGCGGGTGCCATGACACCCCCCCCCCCCACCCCCCAATGGGAACAAAAATATCAAATGCCGTTGACTGAAATTTCCCAATTTGTCTTCTCATCCTTCTACATCAAGGGTGTCAAAGTCATTTTTTTACGACGGGCCACATTGGAGTTGCGGTTTCCTTTCAGGGGGCGTTGAATTTGGGGAAGACATTAGAATGACATTAGAATGTTTCATCTCCTCTACATATTATCAGTGTCTGAAACTCAGTCATGTCAAAAAGTTAGCGGACACCCGGGCAGACAACTCTGGAAAGTTGCCTGCCCGTCCATAAAATTGCCTGCCCCATTTTTCACAACTTGAAACACAATAAGACAACTAATCATAAAAAAAACATTGTTGCGAAGTATAAAGGATTGTTTTAAATTAAGGAAGTACCTGCCACAAATGCTCCCTTGCTTAATTTATGGTAGATATCCCTTGCTGAAGATTTTGCCACGGGTACTCCTCTTTCTAAGCGCCTTTCAAAACTCTCAAGTACACTTTTCAGTCAGGGTGTAGTCCGAAGCACGAAACAGGCTTCTGATTGGCTGCCGTGCCGAGTATGCAAATTGCCAAACGAACGTTCACCCCCACATAATAGTTGTACGCCCCGGGCCTCCGGGCAGACGTTATTTCAAACACTGATATTATATACAGAACACATTGCACATTAATGAACAAATGTAGCCACAAGGGGACACAAGCCAGTGTCTTATTTATCCCATAAATACAGCGGGTTATGTCAGGAAGGGCATCCAACGTAAAATTTTTGCCAAAACGAACATGCGAATCAAACCTCTGAATCTGATACCGGATCGGCCGAGGCCCGGGTTAATAACCACTGCCATTGGCACTGTTGACCTCCAGGGTGCTTGTGGAAAATAGACTACTGTTGGTCGAAGAAGGAGAGGAGGGCGGTGTGCCAATAGGAAAAGAGAGAAATGGAACGCCCAGAGTATAGAACTAAAAGTAGGAACTTTGAATGTAGGAACAATGACAGGTAAAGGTAGAGAGCTGGTTGACATGATGCAGAGAAGGAAGGTGGACATATTATGTGTCCAGGAGACCAGATGGAAAGGGAGCAAGGCTAGAACCTTAGGGTCAGGCTTCAAGTTGTTCTATCATGGTCAAGACAGAAAGAGAAATGGAGTTATCTTAAAAGAGGAGTTTGTTAGGAATGTCTTAGAAGTAAAAAGAGTGTCAGATAGAATGATGAGTCTGAAGCTAGAAATTGAAGGTGTGATGTTAAATGTTGCTAGTGGGTATGGCCCTCAAGTAGGATGTGAGTGGCGGAGAAGGATACATTTTGGTTGGACTTTGATGAAGTCATACAAAACAAGAAGTGAGAGGGTTGTAATTGGTGGAGACTTCAATGGACATGTTGGCGCAGGAAACAAATATGATGAAGAGGTGATGGGCAGGTTTGGACTCAGATGAGGAACGTTGAAGGACAGATGGTGGTTCAGATGGTGGTTGACTTTGCGAAGAGGATGGAAATGGCATTGTGAATACTCTCTTTCAGAAGAGACAGGAACATAGGGTGACCTATAAGAGTGGAGGCAGGAGTACACAGGTAGACTACATTTTCTATCAACGGTGCGATCTGAAGGAAATCAGTGACTACAAAGTAGTGTTTGGTGAGAGTGTAGCCAGACAGCATAGATTGGTGGTGTGTAGAATGACGCTGGTAGTGAGGAAGATGAAGAAACCAAAGGCAGAACTCAGGACAAAATGGTGGAAGTTAAAAAAGGAAGAGTGTTGCATGACTTTTAGGAAGGAGTTAAGACAAGCACTGGGTGGGCAAGAGGTCCTTCCAGATGACTGGCAAACGACAACGAATGAAATCAGAGGGGCAGGTCGGAAAGTACTTGGTGTATCGACTGGAAGAAAGGTAGATAAGGAGACTAGGTGGTGGAATGGGTAGGTGCAGGAGTGTATACAGAGAAAGAGATTAGCAAAGAATAAGTGGGATACTGAGAGAACGGAAGAGAGTAGACAGCAGTACAAGGAGATGTGGCACACTGTTAAAGTAAAGATAGCAAAGGACAAACAAGATGCCTATGATGACTTGTATGCTAGGCTGGACAGCAAGGAAGGCGAGACTGATCTTTACAGGCTGGCGAGACAGAGAGACAAAGATGGTAAGGGCTTGCAGCAGATTAGGGTGATAAGGATGGAGATGGCAATGTATCAACAGGTGCCAGTAGTGTGATGGCAGGATGGAAAGAGTACTTTAAAGAATTGAAGAATGAGGAAAATGAGAAGGAACAAAGAGTCGAAGATGTGACTGTTATAATAATAATAATAATAATAATAATAATAATAATAATAATAAAATTACATTTTAAGCGCCTTTCAAAGCTCTCAAGGACACTTTAAAGTCACAGACAAGCATAGCTCCTATAATAAATAAAATATAATCACAAATACAATGCAATGAATAAAATACAATTATAAATAGAAACAAGAGAGAGAGCTACACGGAAAATGCAATTTTAAATAGGTGAGTTTTGAGATGGGACTTGAAGGTGGGAAGAGAATCGATGTTACGAATGTTGGGAGGAATTGAGTTCCAAGGTTTGGGGGCAGAGCAGCTGAAGGCTCTGTCACCCATCGTGCTGAGACGGGTGGGGCACACAGAGGCGGAGGGAGGAAGAGGATCTGAGGCAACGAGAGGGAATAGAAATTTGCAGAAGGTCAGATAGGTATGGGGGGGCAAGGTTATGGATAGCTTTAAATGTATAAAGAATAATTTTAAAGTTGATTCTATATTTGACCGGGAGCCAGTGGAACTCTTGGAGGACCAAGACATAGCAAAGATTAGCAAGGATGAAGTCAGGAGGGCGCTGAAGAGGATGAAGTGTGGAAAGGCACTCGGGACTGATGGTTTACCAATTGAGGTACGGAAGTGTCTAGGAGAGGTGGCAGTGGTGTTCCTGACTGGGTTGTTCAACAAGATCTTAGATGGTGAGCAGATGCCTGAAGAATGGAGACGAAGTGTACTTGTGCCCATTTTTTAAGAACAAGGGAAATGTGCAGAGTTGTAACTACAGAGGAATAAAGTTGTTGAGCCATACAATGAAACTATGGGAAAGATTATTTGAAGCTAGACAAAGAGCAGAAGTGAACATTTGTGAGCAGCAGTATGGCTTCATGCCAAAAAAAGAAGAAGAGTACGACAGATGCAGTGTTTGCTTTAAGAATGCTGATAGAGAAGTACACAGGTCAGAAGGAACTGCATTGTGTCTTTGCGGATCTGGAGAAAGCGTATGACATGGTGCCCAGAGAAGAGCTGTGGTATTGCATGAGGAAGTCTGGAGTGACAGAAAAGTATGTTAGCGCGGCGCAAGACATGTATCATGACTGTAAGACAGTTGTGAGGTGTATTGTCTGTGTGACGGAGGAATTCAAGGTGGAGGTGGGACTCCACGAGGGGTCAGCTCTGAGCCCCTTCTTATTCACTATCATGATGGACAGGGTGACAGACGATGTTAGACAAGAATATCCTTGGACCATGATGTTTGCAGATGACATTGTGTCCTGTAGCGAGAACAAGGAACAGGTGGGGGAGAAACTAGAGATGTGGAGGTATGCCCTGGAAAAGAGAGGAATGAAAATCAGTCGGAGCAAGACGGAATATATGTGTGTGAATGAGAGGGATCCACGTACAAGAGTGATGCTTCAGGGAGAAGAGATAAAAAAGGTGGACGATTTTAAGTACTTGGGGTTAACTGCCCAGAGCAATGGAGAGTGTGGAAAAGAGGTGAAGAGGCATGTCCAGGCAGGCTGGAGCGGCTGGAGAAAAATGTCAGGTGTGATGTGTGATAGGGTTTAAGCTAGGATGAAATAAACGTGTATAAAATGGTGGTGAGACCAGCCATGATGTTTGGACTGGAGACAGTGCCACTGAAGAAAAGACAGGAAGCAGAGCTGGAGGTAGCAGAGATGAAGATGTTGAGGTTGTCTTTGGGAGTGACCAGGTTGGATAGGATCAGGAATGAGTACATTAGAGGGACAACTCATATTAGAGGCTTTGGAGAGAAAGTCAGAGAGGCCAGACTGGGACGGTTTGGACATGTCCAGAGGGGAGAGAGTGACTATATCGGAGGAAGGATGCTGAGCCTTGAACTGCCACGCAGGAGATCGAGAGGAAGACCAAAGAGGAGGTTTATGGATGTTGTCAAGAGGACATCAAGGTAGCTGGTGTGAGAGAAGAGGATGCACAAAACGGGTTAGACGGAGGACACTGATTCGCTATGGCGACCCCTGAAGGGAAAAGCTGAAAGGAAAAGAAGATTAAAAATGAATGAAGAACTAGTTTTCAAATCTGAAATAAAAAATAATGACTGTTATTGTGGTTTCCATGGGACAATTTGAAATTTTGTTTGGGACTTCAGCAAGCATCTTGCCATGCTTGATTTGCTTTCACGGGCCCAATAAAATGATGTGGCGGGCCAGATTCAGCGCCCGGGCCTTGACTTTGACACCTGTGCTCTACTTAAACTGTCGCGCAAGTAGGTTTGATGGAGCAGGCTTGAATCTTGCCACCTTTCCACCTTGGGAAGCTACAAATCCAAAGAACGGCCAATTTTGGAATGCGCTGAACAGCCAGTGGATGAAATTAGAATGAGAGGTTAGTCTAAAAAGCAAAGCGGCCCTTTTACATTTGTGGAAGCGGCGAGGCTCTTAAGAGTTCCGCAACCGACCAAAGATTTGCGGCAATCAGCTGTGTAACTTGCGCCAATATTGTCATTGGTTGCCATGACAAATTTATTTGGGCTTGTTGTTTTGTCATGGTGTTTAATGTTTCTATGTGAACCGTCATATTTGTTTTTCTTCAAGACCTCCTTCATACTTAGAATAGTTTGTCATAATCACTTCAGGTTGAGTGTCATGTGTTTCAATGTGCCAAAAGTAGGCAGAGATTGAAAAACAGAACCAGAGAAATTGTGAGAGATATCGCCAGAGAAAGAGAACGATAAAGTCTACGTCATTAAAGTTTGTGTACTTTCGGTTTACAAGGTGCACATGGCGCGTTATTAATTTGCTTATTTACTGTATGTCTTGTCGAACATATTGTAGTAATGTCAATTGTTGTTTTAAATGTCTTAATTTTCATGGTGTTCCATAATAAACGTTTTGGACAACAGTACATGGCGTCATCCTTGACTGGGGTCGATACAGGCTGCGTTTCAACCAAGGCGCTATGCCCCCCAAGCCAACCGCTTGATTCCTCGTGCCGAGCTGAAAAATACTGAAGTCTGTTTTTGCTGTGATGAGGCAAGCGGCGCATTCCGCTCCCGTTGACATTGCGGACTTTGAGAAATGGCGGTCTTCTGGACATGATCTCATTCGGAGTCATTTGCAAGCCCCCCGCCCCCACGGGAAGGAAATGAGGTGTGATGACTTTGTACACGACTTTTATTTGTATTGTTGTTTTTCAAGGAAGAATGATGGCTCACCCTTTGCCGGCGCCGACTGAAACCACCTGCATGTTGAAGCCGCCTCTGCCGCGGATGGGTTTGTTCCCAGCCCACTGGCCCACAACCATGCCGGCAATCTCCAACTTTCCGCCCTGAGGGGGGATGGACTGGATGCCTGGGGAGGAGGAATCCAAAAAGGGGTGAGGACCGAGCCCAATGAAGAAAAATTGCCGGGCGAGTATACCTGGGAAAGCTCTTGCTCTGTGCTGGGCAGGGTGGTGCGGATGATGCGGGTGGTGGGGAGGCACGCCGCCCATGGGGCGGGGTGGATAGAGGGGGGGCATAGGGTAGAAGGGGCACCATGGCAGGCGGCAAGAAGGCGGGCGGCGGCAGAGGAGGAGGGGGAGGGGGCGGCCGAGACAGATTGATGCCTTCGAGGATGGCCTGACGCATCTTCTCCACTTTAGACACAAGCTCCTCCTGCCGGGCAAGCAGCAAGAGGGTGGGCAGAGTCGTTCTCGGACTTCGGCAGACTTCGGCGGCCCCCCTCATACCTGGCCTTCGCACATGTCGAGCAGGGCGGAGCGGTCGCGGCTGGCGCGGGCCAGCTTACTCTGGAACAGTTTGCCGTCAAAGAAGCCCCACGGACAGCAGTGCTCCCAAGGCAGCGGCTGGCCGCACACATCGTTGATGAAGAGTGCCGTGTCCACGCCGGCCATAAAAAGAGCCGCCAGCTGCACGCCGCGGGCGTCCACCTTCTCCACCTGAGAAGAGCCAAAACCAATGCAGGGACCGGAAATGGGGACGGGCGGGCGGCCGGTTGGTCGGGCGAGCGCCTACCTTGAGCTCCTGCAGCTGGTCGGGTTCGTAGAGCTGGTTGGAAACGGCCTGGGCCAAGAAGGCATCTAGCTCATTCCTCTGAAGGATCCTCCCACCAGGCCACTGCATCATATACCTGAGCGACAAGGGAGGCTCGTTGGCTACGTCGCAGCCAGCCCACCACATTGCAACATTTTTGCGGCCGATCCCTCTATGAAAGAGGACCCTCCGCGCTCCCACCTGAGCACGCAGCACATGAGCAGCAGATGCTGTGGGACCTGCGCGGGGTTGAGGAGTGCCGGGCAGTCAGAGCGCAGGCAGGCCAGGAAGGCCCGCGTTCTGCGGGAGCGGTCCTCGCTGGCGCGACCCAACCACAGGCGCCGCAGGTTGGGGCAGGTCCACTCCCGGAAACAAAGAGCCGGGATCAGTTCAGGCGTCAGCGCCGACTTGGCTTTACCGCTACTCCACTCTTTGACGATCACCGGGGGAACTGAAACAAGGCCGTGCAATCAGCGGCTCGCTGGTTAATTATGGCCATACGTCCGAGAGCCAAGCCGTTTTTTGGTCACCTCTTTTGCTAACTAGCGTGCCACCAATATATTTGCGTGTAAAATGCATAGAGTTGCCTGGATGAGGGCCATTTTCTCCTCCGACTTTGTCATGAGGCACGTTGGTCGGACACATTACGGCCACTCGTCCAGACAGTGCCGGCGCGCGTCTCCAAATGTATCGTCGCGAATACTTTCTCAATGAATAAAATGAAGACGCTCAGGCAACGTTCACACCGCAAAGGACGATGCCCGCCAACAGTTTGGATTTTTGGAGCCAAGCCCGTCTTGATGGCGATGTCTCAAAACTCAAGACCAACAAGTTAGGTGCACAGAATGCGGCCATCCATCAAGCGACGGGCGCCCACAGTACACGACACCATTTTCTGTTCCTTTTGTTTTGTCAATTGTGACGTCTGGGGCCTTTTGCGGGCATTTAGGCCGAGCCTCACCTCAGCGTACAGACTGTGGTGGCATCAGAAACAGAGCTTAAAAGACAACCGACACCATTTTTTTGGTTCCCTAACTGACATCAGAAAAACGTTTTACAGCATATTAAATACCCAAAACACGCAGGCTGATATTTTTAGTCAAATGCAAACCACCAATCAAAATGACTTCAAGTGTCCCAAAACTACTTCAAAATGACTTCAGAAATGGCGGGTTTCAGAAGGTCCCGCCCCCTTGTTCGTGACGTCACGCTAGGACGTCTTGCCTTGCTCGAGAATCAAAACAATGGTTTCAGATTCGGAGAAGATGCTTTCTTGTTACTCATCCAGTTATGAATATGATTCAAATAGTTCTGAAGAGGAAAGCATAAATGTTTGCAATTGATTAACGAAGTCCTCCCGCATCAATTCGAGCCGTCAGGACTCCAATGTAGCGTCCCAGAAAATGCACAAGATGGCGCGCAAGCTCCGTTGGAAACGGGCTGATTTGTCTGCTGGGAATTTGTGTCAACTAGTATCAAATAGTAGTCTTGGTGCAACAAACAACGATTCACCATCGCGTTATTTATGTGTTTTCCTTCTGATTTCGCCATCATCACGGATCAACATGAAGTTTTCAGACCAAACAAAGTACCCAAAATGCATTGTGTGTCGCTTTCTCTGTCAGGGGCGTTCCAGACGTGATGTCAAGTCAGGCATCGTCATCAACTCGAAAACAAGACTTCCTGAATATTCAGCATGAGTCTTAAAACGTAAAATGTAGCTTAATGCCATGGAATCTTTGTAAAACACGCTCAGTAGAAGTCATTTGAAGTGATTTTACAAATTATGGACACAACTTGTCCAGAGGCATCGGTTGTCCTTTAAGGAAGTTTCATATGCAGGGGGTTATCCCAATTGGATCGTTGATATTGACATGGGGCCAGGGGGGCATTTGAAAACTAAAACGGAATGGTCCTTCAGTGTGAACATAGCCCCTTTGACACAAGTTGTAAAAAGATGACGGGGTTTGCCACCTCCGAATGCTTGAGAATCCCAGCCCCAACCTTCCAAGGGAGCTCGCTTGCGGAGGGCGAGTCTTTCCAGGCGGCGCTGTGTTTCAGCCAAACTGAAGAGGACGCCATAGGCGTACTGTCGTGCGGCGCGGAACAGCAGAGAGGCGGGAGGCAGCTCGCCGTTGCACTCGTCTTCGATACAAACGGGCATTTTCATCTCTCCCTGTTGGCCAGAAGCGAGTCCACCGTTAAGACGGGAGCAAAACAAAGCCAAACCAAAGTAAGGAAACATTTACCTTTGTCAAGATGTGGTAAATCTGCGGGTACATCAGCCCTCGTCGGTGTCTGTGTTCAGCCACACGAAGAACCTCGGCACTAACCTAAGAAAACACGAGGTGGGTGGGTCCAGTCGGCAGAAAAAAAATCAGGGTTTGCAGACAAACCTGAGGCAGGGGGGGCGTGGTTATGTCCATGTGACTGCGAGTCGCCATAGAGAGCAGTGAAGGAATGCTTGAGGCGCTCCCGTTGCCTTGGGAACCATCTCCAGAGGCTGAGCGCTCCCTCCCGCCAGGATCCTCCCATCGCGATGACTTGTCTGTCAAATGGCTATGAGAACGAGCACGGGTCAAACCGCGTCGAATGAGCTCCATTTTTTTCATTCTTTCTTTTTTTGTGTGTGTGGGAGTTCAAGCAGTACATATGAAACTACCGGCGTGGCGAGGCCAATGTGTATCCTACAAGGACGATAAACATCCAGCCGTCTCCTCTTGAGCTGCAAATCCATCCATCCATCCATCCATCCATTTTCCGTACCGCTTATTCCACATTACAGTCGAGTGGGGTGCTGGAGCCTATCCCAGCTGTCTTTGGGCACGAGGCGGTGGGACACCCTGAATTGGTTGCCAGCCAATCGCAGGGCACACAGATACCCATTCACACTAACACCACACCTAGGGACAATTTGGAGTGTTCAATCTGCATGCCATGCATGTTTTTGGAATGTGGGAGGAAACCGGAGGACCCGGAGAAAACCCACGCAGGCCCGGGGAGAACATGCAAACTCCACACAGGGAGGCCGGAGCGGCACGTGAACTAGCGACCTCTGCACTGTGAAGCCAGCGTGCTAACCACTCGACTACTGGGCCGCCCAGCTGCCAATTCTTTTATCCGAAACGTTACACTAAAAGCTCGCTGATAAAAATCCTACCAGACGGCAACATCGACTACAAGGGCGCCCATTACGTCGATCGCAAACTAGTCCCAGGTCGACCACGAGGTGGAAAAAAAAAAAAAAAAGTACAACTGTGTGTCTTTGTGCATGTGAGGAAGACTAACGGTGCGAGCAAAACTCAGACAGAGTAAAATCCAAAACAAAAATTGGGTGGGGAAGCTGGTTTCTATCGCGCTTTCACAACAGCTGAAGTTATAACCAAAATAGCTTCACAAAATAGTCCTCCGATCCACTTTTCCGTCTTGCGCTGCACTCAAAATGTTCAGTCCTTCCGTCAACGTCAAATTCGGCGTTGCGTCGATCGCCATGAGTTGCTCGCAAAGTCATGCCAATTTTGGTTTGCGCCTTACTTTGCGTTGTTTTCATTGGGTTCGTCACCATCCGATGACGAGGAAGGCGACGGAGAAGGACCCGACTGAGCGCCCGCATGATGATTGGGCAAACGCCCCCCACTCTGAGAGGAATCGTACGGCGCGGACCAATCAGAAAATCCCATCTTTCCCACCGGCGAATCGTTGCACTCTTGCGATGGCGGGTTGTGGAACAGGGGGGCGCAGCCCGGTCCGAATGGGGCGTTTGCAAAAGGCGCTTTGAAGCCGGCCACCTGGGGAGAGGGGAACTGAGAGCAGGGACGGAGAAAAAAAATGATCATAATAATTCAATCAATCAATGAAAATCACATCACGTGCTGAATTGAAAAAAAAAGAGAAGTACCTGATTTTTGCCAGGATGCATCAGTCCTATGTGGCCAGAGGGTCCCCCAAATGGAGTTGGCCCAAACCCGGGTACTGAAACACAGACGCAGTCATTAGTTGAATGAAAAGAATGGAAGTGCAATTTCCTTTTCCCTTTAAAGGACAACCGACACCATTTTTTTTGTTTCCTAACTGACATCAGAAAAACGTTTTATACCATCTAAAATACCCAAAATTGCCAGGCATTTTTAGTGAAATGCAAAACACCAATAAAAATGACTTAAAGTGTGCTAAAACTGCAACAAATTGAGCTGCGAATTGTGGATTTTCACAAAGTCCCGCCCCCAGGTAGTGACGTCACGCCAAGACGTCTTGCCTTGCTCGAGAATCAAAACAATGGCTTCAGATTCGGAGAAGATGCTTTTTTGTTACTCATCCAGTTATGAATATGATTCAAATAGTTCTGAAGAGGAAAGCATAAATGTTTGCAATTGATTAAAGAAGTCGTTCCGTCTCATTTTGAGGCGTCTGGAATTCAATGTAGCGCCCAGAAAATGCACAAGATGGCGCCCAAGTTCCGTTGGAAATGGGCTGATTTGTCTGCTGAGAATTTGTGTAAACCAGTATCAAATAGTAGTCTTGGTGCAACACATATTCACCATCGCGTTATTTATGTTTTTTCCTTCTAATTTCGCTAACAACACGGATCAACACGAAGTTTTCAGACCAAACAATGTGCCCAAAATGCATTGTGTGTCGCTTTCTCGGTCAGGGGCGTTCCAGACGTGACGTCATGTCAGACATCGTCATCAACTCGAAAACAAGACTTCCTGAATTTCAGCGTGAGTCTTAAAATGTAAAATATACCTGTATGCCGTGGAATCTTTGTAAAATACGCTCAGTAGAAGTCATTTGAAGTGATTTTACAAATTATGGACACCGCTTGTCCGAAGGCGTCTGTTGTCCTATAAAGGTTGTGATTCCCTCAGGGGACTGCATAAAGGCAACATCTTTCAAGGCTCTTTGGCGTGTCTCTGATTCAATCCGGTTAAACATCTTCTTGGGTTTATTCAGGAAACATTTGACGGCTGCGGTCTTTTTGCGTGCACTCAAAAATCGCAGGCATGCAAATCAAAGTCAATATTTTAATCAGACATGGGCGGCACACAGAAAATGAAATCCAATTCAAAATACATGGGCGCCGCACATCTGGGCAGACGCTTCCTCGCACGCCCGCCCTGACATTCCACGTTAACAAAACGTCACAAAATAGCAACGCAAGTATATGGCCATGGTTGCTTTTCATCTCGTTAAATGCTCGCCTCAATGTCTTGTTGCTGAAAGCTTGCACGGCAACCCCCCCACCCGCACACAAATGGCGTGTCGAAGCCTATACCAGAAGCCTTCACCCAGTCAATCCTGAACCAGTTGGCAGCCCATTGCAGGGCACACAAAGGCAAACAGCCACTCGCGCCCACAGTCACGCCTATGGACAATTTTAGAGTGCGCTGTTAACCTGCCATGCGTGCTTTTTGAATGCTGGAGGAAACCAGAGCACCCAGACAAAAGCCAAGCCTGCACGGGAAGAACATGAAACCCACACCCGTGGCCTTTGGGCAGTCGGCGGGGTACACCCTCAATCGCTTGCAAGACAATCACAGAAAAATGGCAATGATATCATGAATGCTATTAATGGTTCAGCCTGACCCCTCACTGACTTGTTTATGTAGACCACAGGTGTCAAAGTCAGATCGGGCCCGCCTCATTATTTTATTGGGCCCCCGAAAGCAAATCAAACTTGCAAAATTTTATGATGCTTGCTAAAGTCCGAACCAAAATGTCAAGTTGTCCGATAGAAACCAAAACAACAGTCATTATTTTGCACTTCAAATTTGAAAACTAGTTATTCATCAGTCGATCGGTGTGACTCACAAATGAAAGTGGGAGGTCCCAGGTTAGGCGATCGTGGCTTTGAGGCGGCTGAGAAATAGTCCACAGCCTTCTTGAAGCGATCCACCTTGTCCTCCATGCGAGACTGCGGGCGAAACAGACAAGCGCGCGTGTTCACACCCAACACAACCTTGTCCGCCAGAAAAGACACATTTGCGCCAAGTTTGGAGAAGATCACGTTTTGTCAAAAGAGCCAATGAATTGCGGGAACAGAAATGTTCAATTCCCAAATCCCGAAAGGCTTGGTTGAAGCAACACCCACAAAAGAGGTTCCCGCGATTGCCCATGCTTTGGGGCTTTGGCTCCGGCAAATAGCGGCAAGGGTCCAATCCGACATTTTCTTCAAGGTGACTCACCGGCGACTGCTTGAAGACATCTCTGGCGATGGCGTCCAGGTTGCCGAGATCTTTGATGGAGGAGACGTACTCGGACACGGCCTTGATCACCACTTCGCAGGGCGGCAGCACCAACTGATGGGCTCGCACCTGTGACGGCGACAAATCTTCAAATGAGCAGGGTACCCTTTTCCCTTAGATAATTCATTCAATGACATTCCCAAATTTATTCGGGGATTTGAAAAGCATGAACTGGAGCACCATTCCCGAATTTGTTCGGGTTTTGTTTTTTTGTGGGAGGGAGGGGGTTTGAAGCTTTGGCTTCTGGCAATATTTTTCCCTCCCATGAAGGGAGGGAAACAGCTTAAACAGCTTCTTCCCCCAAGCCATTAACGCTAAACAGTAACCCAAATAGAACTGTATCGCGCCTCTTTGCAATTTTTTGATGATGATACTAGTGCAGCATGTTCTACCGGAAACAAATTCCTTGTGTGTTCTACATACTTGGCAATAAAGATGATTCTGATTCTAAAACTATTTTTTTGTGGATCCTGCAACGTGAGTGAAAATGACAAAAACCCTGGCACTGGAGTGGACACATACAGTACTTGCACATCGTCTGGCAGTGAATGAGTTAAATGTCCATCAGCAGTATTAGGCTTGATAATGTTTCATTTGCAGTTTAAAGGTCATCAAGCATCTGTGGATTGGTGCTATCCGTTTCCGCTCCTTTTTTTTATTTGCGGTTCAGGTGTCAGAAGTATCATGGCCGTCCGTCTCTATATGACTTACGTAATCGTACTGCATTTGGGATGCACAAAATGCCAATTACCATTGAAGAAAATGAAAAAGTCAAAGAGAAAGCGAGAAAGCATTGTCAAAGTTGGATGCAAAGCATTGGAACCCCCCGCGGCCCACCAAAAAAGTGTAGAAACTTCACGACAGGTGAGCGCCACAAGGAAAAAATCCAATGATGACGGCCTATTTGCGCCGACACGACAATACAAGAAACATGGACTCTTTCCGGAGAAGAATTAGCGCTTGAAGACTTTGAGGGCTACGCTCGCTACCTTGAGGGATGCTAGTGGGTGTTCTGGTCCCAGCAGGCTCCAGTGGAAGGCAGCCAGGTCTTCATCAGGCAGAATATGATTTCCTTCACCGAAGAAAAAGAAAGGGTGGAAAAACATGCTCTTTCAAAGGCTTCTTGTGTGAACAGACTATGGACGGGGACACGGACGAGGACACGGACGACAGACGTGCTGCGTCCCTTACCCAGCAGAGCAGCAAAGCAGGGCAGATGCTGAGTCTTGATCCCGAGCTGCCTGGCGGCCTCGGACAGCAGGTACTGGTGCGTGGTCAGGTTTTTGCCATTCCAGCTCAGCTTGAGCGCGTGCGAGGAGAAATAGGCCGGCACGTTGCATAGCGCAAACTCCGAATCCTGAGCAATCAGGCCAGCGAATCCGTAGTCCCTGTAGAGAGACAGCACTTCCTGGTGATGATCCTCCAACGTCTGCACAACCTGCACAAAGAGTGGACAAAGTCATCAGAACCTTTTCGTGCCTGTCTGATGACCAGGACCCCGCAAGAGCCCTTTGCAATGGGATTGGGGGGGGGGGGGGGCTGCACAACAAACGCTGGCTGGCATTGTTTCAAAGTAGCCGAGGGACACATTGTGGATCCATCCCATGTTGGGAAGCTGACCGTGGGCTTCACGCATGGCGAAAACTTAATACAGTCGTCAATGCCGCCTCCCCCAGAGCACAAATGGAAAAAAAATAAACAAAGTCCTGCAAAAAAAGCTCACAACCAATTGCCACCACTCCATGAAATGTAGATATAGATTTCTACAAAACGTCTTCTTGCCAAGCGATGATGAACCCAAGGATGGACCATCACAATCCAATAAAACGGAACATCCAAAACAAGAAAATCCACATACGACGGCAGTATCGATACCACGGCTCTGCAAAATACTCAGATATTAACTCATTCACTGCCATTCCCAAATGTGTTCGGGAATTGAAACGTAACATGGTGCGCCATTCGTGAATTTGTTTGGCTTTTGTTTTTATCTTGCAGGAGGAGGGTGCGTTTAAACCAACCCTTCCACAAGGGGGTAGCATTGTTGTGCTTTGTTACAGCTTCAGCTGTTGTGAAAGGACAACCGATGCCTCCGGACAAGTTGTGTCCATAATTGTAAAATCACGTCAAATGACTTCTATTGAGCTGAATATTCAGGAAGTCTTGTTTTTGGGTTGGTGACGATTCCTGACGTCACGTCACGGAGGGAACGCCCCTGACCGAGAAAGCGACACACAATGCATTTTGCGGTACTTTGGTCTGAAAACTTCGTGTTGATGGCGTCACGCTACGACGTCTTGCCTTGTTCGAGAATCAAAACAATGGCTTCAGATTCGGAGAAGATGCTTTCTTGTTACTCATCCAGTTATGAATATGATTCAAATAGTTCTGAAGAGGGAAGCATACATGTTTGCAATCGATTAAAGAAGTCCTTCCATGTCATTTTAAGGTGTCAGGACTGCAATGTAGCGTCCCTGAAAATGCTCAAGATGGAGCCCAAGTGCCGTTGGAAATGGGTTGATTTGTCAGAAGGGAATTTGTGTCAGCTAGTATCAAATAGTAGTCTTGGTGCAACACACAACGATTCACCATCACGTTATTTATGTGTTTTCCTTTTAATTTCGCAATCAACACGAATCAACACGAAGTTTGCAGACCAAACAAAGTACCCAAAATGCATTGTGTCGCTTTCTCGGACAGTGACGATACCTACCGTGACGTCACGGTAGGTATCGTCACCAACTCAAAAGAAAAAAAGACATCCTGAATGTCCAGTGCGAGTCTTAAAACGTAAAATACAGCTATATGTGGTGGAATCTTTGTAAAACACGCTCAGTAGAAGTCATTTGAAGTGATTATACAAGGTATAGTCACAACTTGTGCGGAGGCGTCGGTTGTCCTTTAAAACTCAATATTCTGTAGGTCCTGCAATTTGTGTGAAAGTGGCAAAAACCCTGACACTGGAATGGAAACATTTTTGCACATCTGGCAGTGAATGAGTTAAGGCATTGATACCATTTTCTGGAAGTGACAGGAGCTGTGTCAGACAGAGATATTTGAAAGGAAATGAAGGTGACCCCCTCCATGAGCCGTCACCTTACCGTGGTGGAGGGGTTTGTGTGTCCCGATGAGCCTAGGAGCTAAGTTGTCTGGGGCTTTATGCCCCTGGCAGGATCACCCATGGCAAACAGGTCCTATGTGAGGGACCAGACAAAGTATGACTCAACAGACCCCTTATGATGAAAAACATGGATGGATCTGGTTTGCCCTTGCCCGGACAGGTGTCACCGGGGCCCCTCTCTGGAGCTAGACCTGCAGATGGGGCTCTTTGGCGAGCGCCTGGTGGCCAGGCCTACACCCATGGGGCCCAGCCGGGCTCAGCCCAAAGAGGCAACGTGGGTCCCCCTTCTCAAGGGCTCACCACTCATGGAGGGGCCAAAGGGGTCGGGTACAATCTGAGCTGGGTGGCAGCCAAAGGCGGGGAACCTGGCTGTCCGATCCTCGTCTGCAGAAGATAGCTCTTGGGACATGGAATGTCACCTCTCTTGCAGGGAAGGAGCCCGAGCTGGTGTCAGAAGTAGAAAAGTTCCGATTAGATATAGTTGGACTTGCTTCCACACACAGCCTGGGTTCTGGTACCAGCCCTCTTAGAGGGGTTCTTCCAGTCTAGAACTGCCCATTGTGAGAGGCGTAGAGCAGGTGTGGGCATACTCATTGTCCCCTAGCTCGCCGGGATTCACCCCGGTAGACGAGAGGGTTGCTTCCCTCCGCCTTCGGGTGGGGGGACGGGTCTTGACTGTTGTTTGTGCATATGCACCAAGAAGTAGTTAAAGGGCAACCAACGTCACTTTTTTGTTTTTTAACTGAAATCAAAAAACGTTTTATAGCATCTAAAATACCCAAAACACGCAGTATGATAGTTTTATTCAAATGCAAAACACCAATAAAAATGACTTAAAATGTCCAAAATCTGCAAAAAAATGAGCTGCGAATTGGGCATTTTCAGAAAGTCCCGCCCCCAGTTGTGACGTCACGCCAAGACGTCTTGCATTGCTGGAGAATAAAAACAATGGCTTCAGATTCGGATAATATGCTTTCTTGTTACACATCCAGTTATGAATATGATTCAAATAGTTCTGAAGAGGAAAGCATACATGTTTGCAATCGATTAAAGAATTTACGGGCGGGGGGGAATGTCTCACCCAAAAAGAGGCAAGAAAATGGCCACCGAGCTGCGAGGAATGAATCAACCCGTTTCCACAGGCTGATAAATTCCTTCCATGGAGCTTGGACTCCCTCTGCTGGCGGCTTTTGGGTCTAACACAAAGTTAAAAAAAAAACAGTACAGCAAAATACATTGACGTGATGGAAAGACGCTACAATGTGTCTTTTTTACGGTCAGGAGGCGGTCCTTTTCTGACGTCACGTACGGACTCGTCACCAACTCAAAAACAAGACTTCCTGAATGTTCAGCGCGAGTCTTAAGACGTAAAATATAGCTATATGCGGTGGAGTAGAATCTTATTAAAATACGTCCAGTAGAAGTCATTTGAAGCCATTTTACCTGAGAACCTGAGTAATGTTTTGTTGTTGGACTTCTGTGCTCGACATGGATTGTCTATAACGAACACCTTGTTCAAACATAAGGGTGTCCACATGTGCACTTGGCACCAGGACACCCTTAGTCTCAGTTCGATGATTGACTTTGGAGTTGTATCATCGGATTTGCGGCTGTATGTTTTTGACACTCGGGTTAAGAGAGGGGCGAAGCTGTCAAATGATCACCACCTGGTGGAAAGTAGGCTCCAATGGTGGGGAATATGCCAGTCCTACCCGGCAGACCCAAAGGTGTTGTAAGGGGTTGTTGGGAGCGTCTGGCAGAATCCCCTGTCAGAAGGTATTTCAACTCCCACCTCGGGCAGAACTTTTCACATATCCCGGGGCAGGTGGGGGCCATTGCGTCTGAATGGACCATGTTCCGTACCTCTCTTGTTGAGGTGGCCAATCGGAGTTGTGGCCGTAAGGTCGTTGGTGCCTGTCGTGGTGGCAACCCCCGAACTCGCTGATGGACGCCAGCAGTAAGGGATGCCGTTAAGCTGAGGAAGGAGTCCGATCGGGCCTATAAGGGATGCCGTTAAGCTGAGGAAGGAGTCCGATCGGACCTATACGGCCCGTGGGACCCCAAAGACAGCTGACAGGTATCGATTAGCCAAGGGGAATGCCGCTTTGGTGGTTGCCGAGGCAAAAACTCGGGCATGGGAAAAGTTCGGTGAAGCCATGAAGCCGACTTCCGGACGGCTTTGAAGTAATTCTGGTCCATCATCCGGCGTCTCAGGAGGGGAAAGCAGTGCACCACTAATACTGTGGACAGTGAAGATGGGGCGCTTAGTTTTGATCCGCCCGGAGTTCCTCAAGGCTCTGGATTTGTGGGGCTGTCTTGATTGACACACCTCTGCAACATCGCGTGGTCATCAGGGAGAGTGCCCCTGGATTGGCAGACCGGAGTGGTGGTCCCACTTTTTTAAAAAGAGTGAACGGAGGGTGTGTTCCAACTACAGAGGGATCACACTCCTCAGCCTCCAGGGTAAGGTCTATTCACCGGTACGAGAGGGGAGGGTCTGTCATGAAGTCGATCCTCAGATTGAGGAGAAGCAGTGTGCTTTTCGTACCCGCCGTGGAACAGCACTACACCCTTAGCAGGGTACTCGACGGTGCATGAGAAGTCACCCAACCAGTCTACATGTGCTTTGTAGATTTGGAGGTGTTTGACTGTGTCCCTCATGGAGTTCTGTGGAGGCTGCTTCGAGTATGGGGTATAGGAGCCGTTAGGTCCCTATACGACCGATATCACAGTCTGGTTCGCATTGCCGGCAGTAAGTCGGAATCGTTTCCAGTGGCGGTTGGACTCCGCCAAGGCTGCCCTATGTCACCCATTCTGTTCATAACATTTATGGACAGAATTTCTAAGTTCAGCCGAATCGTCGAAGGGTTCCGTTTTTTGTGGCCTCAGTATAGCATCTCTGCTTTTTGCAGATGATGTGGTACTGTTGGGGCCTTCAAGCAGGGCTCTCCTACTCTCTCTGGAGCATTTCATAGCCGAATGTGAAGCAGTTGGGATGAGAATCAGCACCTCCAAATCTGAAAAAATGCTTCTCAGTTGAAGAAGGGTGGAGTGCCCTCTGCGGGTGGGGGAGGACATCTTGCCCCAAGTGGAGGATTTTAACAGTATAGCATCTCTGCTTTTTGCAGATGATGTGGTACTGTTGGGGCCTTCAAGCAGGGCTCTCCTACTCTCTCTGGAGCATTTCATAGCCGAATGTGAAGCAGTTGGGATGAGAATCAGCACCTCCAAATCTGAAAAAATGCTTCTCAGTTGAAGAAGGGTGGAGTGCCCTCTGCGGGTGGGGGAGGACATCTTGCCCCAAGTGGAGGATTTTAAGTATCTGGGAGTCTTATTCACGAATGAGGGTACGAGAGAGCGAGAGATCGACAGGCAGATCGGTGCGGCATCTGCTGTGATGCAGACTTTGTACCGATCTGTCGTGGTGAAGGAGCTGAGCCAAACGGTGAATCTCTCAATTTACTGGTCGATCTACGTCCCAACCCTCATCTATGGTCACGAGCCATGGGTCATGACCGTAAGAACAAGATGATTGACTCTTTAGTTGTATCATGAGATTTGCTGACGAAATGACCTTTCTCCATAGGGTGTTCGGGCCTCTCCTTTAGAGAGCCGTAGTCTAGCGGTCGTAAGTGCGGGTAGTCGTGACTCGTACCGGTCGTAAATCGGATGTTACCTGTATATATATTGGTACTAGACGCTGGGCAGTCGTTTTGATGGTCTTGAATTACATCTATATAATTCAAGACCATCAAAACGACCGCCAGTACTTGGAGCTTATCAATAGCCACTCAGCAATTCTCTAACTACGTGCGTCATGATGACCAAGTTCAAATTTTGCAAATGAGTCAATTTAAAGGCCTGCTTTAATTACTGCTCAATTTGATTAAAAACAAGCAAACAAAGCATCAGACGGCTGGAGGCAAAGACACTTCCTCCCAGAAAATATTTGCACTCTGCTGCCTGCATTATTTTAAAACACACACACACACACACTCACACTCACAAATATGCCAATGTTGACTATTCTTGACACTGGCGCGAGTAGTGCACAACAAGAAGGTCTCATCGCATCACTACATGATGAATGCACTTTTGTCCAGAAGAGAAATGCAAACCATGCCTGTACATACCGGGATGTTCTTTGGGAAACAATAAGTGAGTGTAAGCTATCCCGGCATACTTTGCATCGGGGTGTCCAACTTGTTTTTTTTTTGCGGCAAGCCACATTGTAGTTTCCTCGCGGAGGGGGGCTGTTGTGAATTTTGGGAAGCAATTAGTGTTTCGTCCCATGCGCACATTACATTTACAGCGTACAACAAATTAATGAATAACTCATTTTCAAATCTGAAGTCAAAAATAATTACTGTTATTGTGGTTGACATTTTGAAATTTTCGTTCGTACTTTCGCAAGAATCATGGCACTTGACATGCTTGATTTGCTTTCGCGGGCCCAATAAAATGATGCGGCATGCCAGACTAGGACTTTGAAACCGGTGCTTTGCATCCTAGGCAATGAATTTGAGTTGTTGCTGGTGAATATTTTTGCAATTGTTCCATTGGTAGATCCATCAGATCAAAATTGATTACGCGATAAGTTTGATTGCAAACTCCACCCCCAGCCACATACTCACATTTGTTGATATGTTTGTCATTGTTGAATGTGGCAACAAGTACAACAACAACAAAAGAACAAACAATTTGCGCGATAGCACCATGCAACAGGGAGCAATGTACTTGCCAACATTTTTGGAGCGGAGAGCTGCAACGTGGCTCATGATTCATGCCAAGGCAGGGAGGGCAACTAGCTTGCGCTGTGACGCGAGCCGCTTAGACTTCAACGCCACGTCCCTGACAGGTTACGCATACCGTGGGTGCAAAGAAGCATTTGTTTGGCAAAAGGTCGAGTTGCCTCCCTTTTTTACATGGATTATATGACTTTGTCGTGGACGTAACATCCAACAGAAAATCTGTAAAAATTCTTGCTTTTACCGAACAAGGCCGCTGCTAAATGCTACAATTTTGCTCATCCATTTTGGAGACGGTCAGTACAAGTGCATTTGGCCTCCACTCGAGCGTACACAACTGGTAAATTTGCAGATTTGTCCCTTGAATTATTTTCTTTGGTATTTTGGTGTTGCTGACAAACATGTCCTTACTCCAGCCCATTTGGCACCAAGGATGACTGGAGTCATTTTTTACTATGTGCATCGATTTACAGTGTGCGGCACAAAGACTTGAGGTCGGGGGCCACTGGGCTCCTTGTTTTCAATACAAACATAATTATCTGGGGGACCAAATAAATAGGAGAATATTTGACCGAGGCCGAAATGAGGACAATTTGGAGGAAAACCAATTTCTGAAACGATTTATCTATGATCAAAATTGTTGTGGGTTACTTTGACAAATGATTAATTCTTGCAGAGTTCAGTCAAGTTTTGTTTTTTTGGGGTGTGGGGTGCATTGTGTCAGAGAGAAAGAGGAGAGAGCGAGGACGGCAAGGTTGCTCACCCGCACGCGGAAGCGGAACATGGCGAGGCGGACGCAGTGGCTGAGGCAGGCTGGGGGCAGGAACCAAGCCCGGGGGGGCGGGGTGGCCTTGCCACCGACGTGGTTGACGATGAGCTGCGCGGTCTGTCGCTGGCCCTGAGCTCGCCGCGCCCACTCGGGCCAGCGCTCTTTGCCCAGTGTGCCGTTGAAGACCACCACCAGCTCCAGGCCGCCCTGGAAGAGGCACGCCTGCGACAGGGCAGCCAGGTAGCCCAGCATGGCGTTCCACTGCCCGCCGCACACCCAGTCCGTCTGGTAGCCACCATAGAGGCGCTGCAGGCCCGAGTCAGCGTCCACCAAGATCCTGGCAGGCGGGGGTAGGGGAGGCATGGGCCCCGGGTGGTGAGGGTGGTGCGGATGATGGTGCGGGTGCGGATGAG
Source organism: Hippocampus bargibanti (assembly GCF_051943395.1). Taxonomy (NCBI): domain Eukaryota; kingdom Metazoa; phylum Chordata; class Actinopteri; order Syngnathiformes; family Syngnathidae; genus Hippocampus; species Hippocampus bargibanti. The sequence goes on from NC_142734.1 coordinate 25,734,132, forward strand.
GAGGCTGGCGGGCCGCCGTCCGGGCCAGCTTGAGCAGGTCCACGGGCACCGCGGCGCCGGGACAGCGCTTCTCCAGGTACTCCTGGAAGCCCTGCACGCCCATGACGGTGTTGTTGAGCCGGTGCGTGTGTCCGGGGGCCGGCTCGGAATACGTTCGGTACGCCGTGGTTGAAACGGGGCGAGACCAGTTAGCTAACTGGCAGCTAACCGTCTGCCCGAAGACTGAGTGACGAGTGGACCGACGGCTTTAGCGACACCCGAACAAGCCAGGCGACCGATCATCCGCGACCGCCGCCCGATTCTGCTCGACAACTTTTGCGACCAAAAAAATTACGCTTCTCCTTTATTTTTTATTTGGGCTCTGGTAGGCAGCGCCGCGTCCAACGCTGTGGGTTTTGCCAAGATAGCCACAAGGCCAGCGTAGCTACAAAGAGTTGTCAGTTTCGGGCTCGCTCCAACCGCAACATCGACTGCTCTCGAATACCGAGTCGCTTTCGGTCGCGTCCCAAAAGTGTCCGATATCGACACAATATACGGAGAAAGGCTCACGCGTGCAAAGAATGCTAGGCTGCAGACAAGTTAGCAGGGCTGGACGGCCACTTCACGGACATATTGAAGCGAGCGGTGAGCGCGACTCTTTCAACTGATAGCGACTATTTTGGCCAGTCGGTCAGCTCCAAAGGGGTTCAAATTCCGCATTTGCGCCGAAAGACAACGCGCAATAAAACTCCAGTGTCCGCGGCGCCTTGTCTTTGCCAAGTGTGTACGTGTGCGTGCACGCAAGCAAGCGAGAGCGCGCGCATTTGCGTGTGAGTGTGTGGGTACGCGTGCGTGCGGCTAGCTGCTGGCAAGGGTCCCCGGCGTGATTTTGACACGAAAACTCCCGACACAAGTCCGGGGCGGATCCGACGGGTGGGGGTCAATGTGTTACGGCTTAAAAGAAAATAAAGTAAAAGAAGAAAACGCGGAAACCCCGACGGTGCCTCCCTCGCTGTCGTACGGGCTCACGGCTCCATGTTGCGGAGGAGAAGCTCACATCCAAGCGACAGCGGCCATCTTGCGACTTCCTCGCGGGCCAGCCGAGTGGGAGTGAAGGCGGTGGAAACGCGGGGAGGCGTGGCCACTGCATTGCCTAATGGGAAATGGAGTGCCATTCCCACGTCGCCGCCGTTTCGGACCACGGAGTCCACCTCCCTTAAAAAACTACAAATACCGACACGACGATAGCGACCGATTGCCACAAACACGTCGAGCGGACATGCGATTTCTCTTAAGTGGTCGAATTCACGAATTCAGGTTACAGCATCAAAACGCTCTCCGCAAGTGTCTTTCCGAACATGTGAACAAAGAGTTTTTTAACACACACCGGTCAGAGATACGGATGTTCATAAGCTTGATACATTTACGTATTGATGCGAGGGGGTTGAATAAGTGTCGATTCCCCCCGCGAAATGCAGTCTGTAACAGGTAGGATGGCTCGTTTCCGTTCAACTTGGTGTGTCTGTCGCCGCTCTCTGGTTATAAGCAGAACTGCAAGCCCTCACGCAGAATATGTGAAGCGTCCACTTCCTGGTCAAAGTCTGTCCCATTTTACTGTATAGAGCAGATATGTGTAAACTATTGTCACAAAGTATACAGTTTTTTTTTTTTTTGAATCAAGAATGTACCTATCACAAATGCTACCTTGCTTAATTTACAGTAAATGTGCATGGCTAGTTTTTACTGCAGTAGTCGATTGTTATTGTGGTGACAATGCAACGTTTACATTGCTTCCTACGAGCCACTAAGCCCCTTTCATAAGTCTCACGTACAGTTTACAGTCACGGTTTAATGTAAATTTACGTTTTGTAGCGTCACATATGTTGTTAGCTTCTTTTGAATCTTTCTTCTGGGCTGAGGTTCTGTGCATCTATTTTGGAAAATTATATACAATTGGACGACTTTATAACGCTTGCTTGCGAAAGTCCGGAAGAAAAAATCAGGCTTCTGATTGGCTGTCGTGCCGAGTATGCAAATTTCACTGCAGGTAGCCTATGTCGGTGTGCTCGGCGACGGTACACGCGTATTGTTTGCGCGTGAAGGCGAGGGCGTCAGTGAGGAGTTTGTTGAGCGCGCGGTCAGGACAATCCATCTATGATTTGGCGGAATTTAACACAAGTAGGTATTATTGAGCTTGAATATTTCGCTGTGGAATATGTTTTGAATGTTGAAAGTGATTCCATTTTTCAATAAATGTTGATTTCTTTAACTTTGCCCCTTCAATGAAAATTTATTAAAAACAGACGCAATCTTGATGAATCACAGTGCATATGTTATTTTAATCTATTTCCATTTCCTCCTCCAAGTATCTGCGAAATGGTATGTAAACGCCATATTCCTTGAGACAAATTTATTAACTGATCAGGGATGTTTTTCACATTTGAAAGACAGTTAATAAATTGGGTTCTTACTGTGCTATGAGGTTTGTACACACTACATTTAAAGGACAACCGGCACCATTTTTTTGTGTTTCCCACTGACATCAGAAAAACGTTTTATAGCATCTAAAATACCCAAAACAAATATTTTTAGTTAAATGAAAAACACCAATAAAAATGACTTCAAAATGAATCCGGAAATGGCCAGTTTCAGAAGGTCCCACCCCTTGTTCGTGACGTCACGCCAAGACGTCTTGCCTTGCTCGAGAATCAAAACAATGGCTTCAGATTCGGAGAAGATGTTTTCTTGTTACTCATCCAGTTATGAATATGATTCAAATAGTTCTGAAGAGGAAAGCATAAATGTTTGCAATTGATTCAAGGAGTCCTCCCATATCAATTCGAGCCGCCAATGACAGCAATGTAGCACCCAGAAAATGCAGAAGATTGCGCCCGAGCTCCGTTGGAAATGGGCTGATTTGTCAGCTGGGAATTTGTGTCAGCGAATCTCAAATAGTTGTCTTGGTGCAACACACAACGATTCACCATCGCGTTATTTATGTGTTTTCCTTCTAATTTCGCCATCAACACGGATCAACACGAAGTTTTCAGACCAAACAAAGTACCCAAAATGCATTGTGTGTCGCTTTCTCGGTCAGGGGCGGTCCAAACGTGACGTCACATGGGGATCGTCATCAACTCGAAAACAAGACTTCGTGAATATTCAGCGCAAGTCTTAGAACGTAAACTATAGCTATATGCTGTGGAATCTTTGTAAAATACGCTCAGTAGAAGTTATTTGAAGTGATTTTATAAATTATGGACATAACTTGTCCGGAGGCGTCGGTTGTCCTTTTATGCTTTAGGTTTATTATTTCCGGCCCAAACACTCCCTCCAAATACTCCTGGCCCGGCCCCTCTGTCAAATTTTAGAACCCAATGCGGCCCGCGAGTCAAAAAGTTTACCCACCCTTGGTATAGAGCGAAACATTTTAGAGTGACATTCAAAACATATTAATTTCAAATGTGAAGATTCAATGAAGGAGAAAGGACGGGCCTTGGTAGTCGAGTGGTTAGCAGGCCGACTCCACATTGCAGAGGTCGTGAGTTCAAGACCCGGTCCGTCCTCCCTGTGTGGAGTTTCCATGTTCTCCGCAGGCCCGTGTGGGTTTTTCGTGGTACTCCAATTTCCTCCCAAATTTCAAAAACATCCATGGCAGGCTGATTGAACATTCCAAATTTCCCCTAGGTGTCAGTATGAGAGCAGATGGTTGTTTGTCTTTGTGTGCCCTGCGATTGGCTGGCAACCAATTCAGGGTGTCCCCCTCCAAGTGCCCGAAGATTGCTGGGACAGGCGCCAGCACGCCCCGTGACCCTAATGAGGAACAAGCGTTGTGGATAGCGGATGGGTGGGTGGGTGGATGAATGAGAAAGTTACGTAAAAAGTGAATGACATAAATGGGCAAAGTTCACATTAAAACACTGAAAGTAGACAGTCGAGCTTCATGACCACTTCATGACCACTTTAAGACCACTTTCTTTTATTGATTAATTCGACTGAACGTTGGTACTTGTGAAAGAATGTACATGTGAAATTGAAAAATGTTATTTAATACGTTTTTATGACACTCCACACATCTTGATGACGCCATATGATGGACGTCATTAAAGGAAGGAGGTAAGCGTTTGTAAATAATTGTAACTTTGTTCGACCCAACAGGAAGTGCTCATGAATGGAATTGTTGAATCAAGAAAGAAAATGTTCCTCGGTGGTAGGTAGTGCAGCAAATTAACCGACAGGTGGTAGCGTTGCCCCGTGAGCGCTCTGATGGTGGTGACTGATTAAGTCAGTGTAGCAGACTGCGTCGCCCGCATCTCGTCCAACTTCTGTGACAGCGTGGCCAGGCTGGTGGGGCGAATGAATTTTGGTCTCTACGCGGGAGCCCCGCTACCGATGTCGTGTAGTCAGCCTTCAGCCCCAAGTCGGCCGGCCAAGTGTGATTTGGCATCTCCTGTATGCTTTTCGGAACTTGTTGAATGGGTTCAAAATGGAAATGAGTACAGAGCGCAGCCGAGACAGCTGAAAACTTGAAAGTTGTGTTTGTCTTTATGAGGGCGGATGAATCGGCGTAGGCTCTGCCTCCTGTAGTACAGTGGGACCTTGCCTGACGAATTTAATTGGTTCCCAGACACAGTGTGTAAGGCGAAAAGTGTATATCCCAAAAAATAATTTTCCATAGGAAACCATTAAAATGAGAATAATGCGTTCCCAGGTCCACATAAAACATACGTAATTTTCTACTTTCTAATTTTCTAAGCCTTGAAACTACACAAAATATAACTTATTTTATGTATAATAAATGTGCTTTAGTATTATGATTAAAGAAATAAGCTGTACTGTACAATAAAGTCATTTTATTTATCTTTGTGATGGTCGTTGATGGCTTGATGGAATGGAGTGTCCGGTTTCCTCAGCATTAAACATTTGATGAGGAACATAACCTTCTTCTTTCACCATCTTGAGGAATGATCCCTTGTAGGTGCTTTCTCTGTGATAATGTAGCCACAAGGGGGCACAAGCCAGTGTCTTATTGTGCCGCTCCCAAGCCCGGACAAATACGGAGGGTTGTGTCAGGAAGGGCATCCGATGTAAAAAAAATTGCTAAAACAAATATGCGAATCAATCCTCTGAATCCCATACCAGATCGGTCGAGGCCCGGGTTAACAACGGCCGCCATTGGTACTGTTGACCTTCAGGGTGCCAGTGGAAAATTGACTACTGTTGGTCGAAGAAGGAGAGGAGGGAGGTGTGCCCGGAGGAAAAGAGAGAAATGGAACACCAAGAGTATAGAATTAAGAGTAGGAACTTTGAATGTAGGAACAATGACAGGTAAAGGTCGAGAGCTGGTTGACATGATGCAGAGAAGGAAGGTAGACATACTGTGTGTCCAGGAGTCCGGGTGGAAAGGGAGCAAGGCTAGAAGCTTAGGGTCAAGGTTTAAGTTGTTCTATCATGGTGAAGACAGAAAGAGAAATGGAGTTGGGGTTATCTTAAAAGAGGAGTTTGTAAAGAATGTCTTAGAAGTAAAAAGAATATCAAATAGAATGATGAGTCTGAAGTTAGAAATTGAAAGTGTGATGTTCAATGTTGTTTGTGGGTAAGCCCCACAAGTAGGATGTGAGCTGGCGGAGAAGGAGAAATTATGGTTGGTTTTTGATGAAGTCATACAGAACATCCCGAGAAGTGAGAAGGTTGTAATTGGTGGAGACTTCAATGGACATGTTGGCGCCGAAACAAAGATGATGAGGAGGTGATGGGCAGGTTTCAACTCCAGATGAGTAACGCTGAAGGACTCATGGTGGTTGACTTTGCTAAGAGAATGGAAATGGCTATTGTGAATACTTTCTTTCAGAACAGACAGGAACATAGGGTGACCTATAAGAGTGGAGGCAGAAGTACACAGGCCGACTAAATTTTGTGTCAACGGCGCCATCTAAAGGAAATCAGTGACTGCAAAGTAGTGGTTGGTGAGAGTGTAGCCAGATAGCATAGGTTGGTGGTGTGTAGGATGACGCTGGCAGTAAAGAAGATGAAGAAACCAAAGTCTGAGGACAAAATGGTGGAAGTTGAAAAAGGAAGAGTGTTGCATGACATTTAGGAAGGAGGTAAGACAAGCACTGGGTGGGCAAGAGGTCCTTCCAGATGACTGGCAAACTACAGCGAACATAATCAGAACACAGGTCGGAAAGTACTTGGTGTATCGAGTGGAAGAAGGGTAGATAAGGAGACTTGGTGGTGGAATTGGGAGGTGCAGGAGTGTATACAGAGAAAGAGGTTAGCAAAGAAGAAGTGGGACACTGAGAAGATGGACGAGAGTAGACAGCAGTACAAGGAGATGCAGCGCACGGTTAAAGTAAAGGTGGCAAAAGCCAAACAAGAGGGGTATGATGACTTGTTTGCCAGGCTGGACAGCAAAGAAGGAGAGACTGATCTTTACAGGCTTGCGAGACAGAGAGACAAAGATGGTAAGGACCTGCAGCAGGTTCGGGTGATTAAGGATAGAGATGGCAATGTATTGACAGGTGCCAGTAGTGTGATAGCAAGATGGAAAGAGTACTTTGAAGAATTGATGAATGAGGAAAATGAGAAGGAACAAAGAGTAGAAGATGTGACTGTTGTGGACCAAGACGTAGCAAACATTAGCAAGGATGAAGTGAGGAGGGCGCTGAAGAGGATGAAGGGGGGTAAAGGCACTCGGGCCTGATGATTTACAATCGAGGTATGGAAGTGTCTTGGAGAGGTGGCGGCGGTGTTCCTGACTGGGTTATTCAACAAGATCTTAGATGGTGAACAGATTCCTGAAGAATGGAGACGAAGTGTACTCGTGTCCATTTTTAAGAACAAAGGAGATGTGCAGAGTTGTACTAACTACAGAGGAATAAAGTTGGTGGGCCATACAATGAAACCCTGGGAAAGAGTAGTTGAAGCAGAAGTGAACATTTGTGAGCAGCAGTATGGCTACATGCCAAAAAAGAGTACGACAGATGCAGTGTTTGCTTTAAGAATGCTGATAGAGAAGTACAAAGAAGGTCAGAAGGAATTGCATTGTGTCTTTGTAGATCTGGAGAAAGCGTACGACAGGGTGCCCAGAAAAGAGCTGTGGTATTGCATGAGGAAGTCTGGAGTGACAGAAAAGTATGTCAGAGCGGTGCAAGACATGTATCTTGACTGTAGGACAGTTGTGAGGTGTGCTGTCGGTGTGACGGAGGAATTCAAGGTGGTGGTGGGACTCCACCAGGGGTCAGCTCTGAGCCCCTTCTTATTTGCTATGGTGATGGAGAGGCTGACAGACAATGTTAGACAAGAATCTCCTTGGACCATGATGTTTGCAGATGACATTGTGATCTGTAGCGAGAACAGGGAACAGGTGGCGGAGAAACTAGAAGTGTGGAGATATGCCCTGGAAAGGAGAGGAATCAGGAATCAGTCGCAGCAAGACGGAATATATGTGTGTGAATGGGAGAGATCCAAGTGCAAGAGTGATGCTACAGGGAGAAGAGATAAAGAAGGTGGAGGATTTTAAGTACTTGAGGTCAACTGTCCAGTGCAATGGAGAGTGTGGAAAAGAGGTGAAGAAGCGTGTCCAGGCAGGCTGGAGCGGCTGGAGAAAAATGTCAGGTGTGATGTGTGATAGAAGGGTTTCAGCTAGGATGAAAGGAAAAGTGTATAAAACAGTGGTGAGACCAGTCATGATGTTTGGACTGGAGACGGTGCCACTGAAAAAAAGACAGGAAGCAGAGCTGGAGGTAGCAGAGCTGAAGATGTTGAGGTTTTCTTTGGGAGTGACCAGGTTGGATAGGATCAGGAATGAGTACATTAGAGGGACAACTCATAGCCAAAATGGAACTGTATAGTGCCACTTAGCAGTTTTTTTTTGACAACGATACTAGTGCAGCGTGTTCTACCGGAAACAAATTCCTTGTGTGTTCTACATACTTGGCAATAAAGATGATTCTGATTCTGATTCTGATTCTGATATTAGAGGCTTTGGAGAGAAAGTCAGAGAGGCCAGACTGAGATGGTTTGGACATGTCCAGAGGAGAGAGAACGACTATATCGGGAGAAGGATGCTGAATCTTGAACTGCCAGGCAGGAGACCGAGAGGAAGACCGAAGAGGAGGTTTATGGATGTGGTCAAAGAGGACATGAAGGTTGCTGGTGTGAGAGGGGAGGATGCACAAAACCGGGATAGATGGAGGACATTGATTCACTGTGGCGACCCCTGAAGGGAAAAGCCGAAAGGAAATGAAGAAGAAGAAGAAGAAGAAGAAGAAGAAGAAGAAGAAGAAGAAGAAGAAGAAGAAGAAGAAGAAGAGGTAGTGAATCGCAATTCACATCAAATCGCGAATTTAGTCAAGAAAAGCATTTGTGCTCGTTTCAAAGAAAAGACTGACTGTCGGAATGATACGTACCAGGTTTGACTGTCATCGAAGCGTCCTTTCGGCTACACCAAAGAGCTTGTTCCCCGTTCTGAAAAATGTCATCATCTTTTGCTTGGAAGAGCTCCGAGAGCAGAAGCAACACGAGAAGAGCTGTTATCCAAACGGTGAAACGCTAACTCTGGTTAGCTCTTCATTCTCCTTCGGCTGGTGCTCTATTGCTACGAGCAGCTGTATGTTTGGCAGATCGGTTTTGCTCCACTAATGGCGATTGCTCTCTTTCACCACTGGAAGCAACTTTTTCTTCATTGTCAAGCTGAGAGGATGACAGCGGTTATCCAAGTGGCTAAATGCTAACTCCGGTTAGCTCTTCGTTCGCCTCCGGCTGGTGCTCTAGTGCTCTGGTCCGTTGGAAATGGCTAATTTGTCCGCTGGGGATTTATGTATACTTTCACCTTCTCCATGCGTGTTGCCGCAATTGGCTCTCCACACAATGATTCACCATCACGTTATCTATGTAATTTTCCTTCTAATTTCGCGATCAACCTGGTGTTTTCAGACAAAACAAAGTACCCAAAACGCACTGTGTATCGCTTTCTCAGTCAGGGGAGTTCCCTCTGTGACATCACTGCGACATCGGCATCAACTCAAAAACAAGACCTCATGAATATTCAGTGCGAATTTTAAAACGGACAATATATCTATATGCGGTGGAATCTTTGTAAAATGCGATCAGTAGAAGTCTTTTGAAGTGATTTTACAAATTATAGACGCAACTTGTCGGGAGGTGTCGGTTGTCCTTTAAATTCGCGAGAATATAATTTGGCAAATGAACTGTTTTTCGGGAAACACAGGGAGGCCCACATTGAGTAATGTGTCGTTCGCGAACGAGCCGGTTCTTGGAGCTGAATCTCTAAAGTGAACAAAGAGAGCCGGCTCCTAAAAAGGAGCCGGAAAAGGGAGCCCACTTTTTTGTCCTCTATTCCCCACCCCCGGCCTTCGGTTAAATCCGCACGTGATTGGTCAAGATCCGTAGTAGAGGAGGGAGGGGACACACGCAGCAGTGAGGAGGGGAGGGGTTTGAGAAACAAGCACGCTGTGAGCGTGAAAGAAAAAAACAAAAGTGAAAAGGTGAGAAAATGGATAGAAAACAGTGAAATTGGGCTCGTTTCAACTTAGTTCAAATGCAGACTGTAGACTGCAAGGTTAAAATATCCCATCAATCAGGCTCCACAAATAACCCGCACAAGCTATCTGTAAAATTTGAAGAGAAAGGACAAGCAAGGGAATCAGCTATTAATGCAGTTTCTAGTGTGTCTGCCTGCATCTATTGCTGTTGCAATATCACCACTTCCAAGATGTACAACCCAGAGCTCCTTGAGACATGCAAAAAGCTATCAACCCAGCTAAACAGAACACAATTGATTAGGAAGTAGGTAAAATTATCACAGATAAACCACGGCAACTTCACTCGGATATCGTCAAGAGGCAACCTGGAAGTTCGTCATCCATTGATGATTTCAAGGCTAGCCACAGATCGTTTGTGAACTTTTAACAGTCGTACAGGGATTCATAGTGTCATTCATGGTGGAAGAAGAAGGCTACATTCATCATCAAGTGTTTAATGCTGATGAAACCGGCCACTCCGTTCCATCAAGCCATCACAGACCATCACAAAGGTAAATAAAACAACTTTATTAGACAGTACAGTTTATTTCTTCAATTACAATATCATAGCACATTTATTATACCTAAAAGAAGGTATCTTTTGTGTAGTTTCTAGGCATATTTAGTCGAAAATTATGTTTTACGGGGACCTGAGAACGGATTGTTCTAATTTTAATGGTTTCCTATGGGAAATTAATGTTTGGAATACACACTTTTTGCCTGACACACACTTTCTGGGAACCAATTAAATTCATAAGACAAGGTATCACTGTAGTTGTAAAAACAAGAGAACTTTACATTAAACATAAATACATGACAGAAAAATTGTTATCACAACAACAGTTAAAAAAACAACTACAACGTAATCTCCCTCTCTTCATTGTCTCTTTTAAAGCAAATTCAATTGGTGAGCATCTTTTTCAACATCGGTGATGAGTACTTTTTTTGTTTTTTCTTCAGTCTGACCTAACTGAACACAATTGTGTCTATTTACACTGGTTTTAGAAAAATAACCCACTACTTAAACAATTGCAAGAGGGAGTACATGCAGATATATGCACATATTCATTCAGTTGCCTGTTCCCGTTCTTCTGGAATTCAGGGCACCGTAATGGAATCCACTTCCCAGAAGCCACGCTAATTCCAGTGTTGTGTTGTCTGGGTCGGAAAAGACCTGGCGAGAACAATGTCGAAACAAACCGTCCGGGACATTATATGGCCGACCATGTAATGGCAATATCCGCACGTCCCGAAGTTAACAGCTATTTTAGCCAGGAACAGTGCTCGACGTTGCGTAGAACGACTCTCGTCAAAGAGTACCTCTAGAGCACAGGCGTCAAAGTCAAGGCCCGCGGGCCAAATCCGGCCCGCCACATCATTTTTTTCGGCCCGCGAAAGCAAATCAAACTTGTTAAATTCCATGATGATTGCTAAAATCTGAGCCAAAATTTAATATTTTTGGATGTCAACCACAATAAAAGTCATTATTCTTGACTTCAGATTTGAAAACGAGTTATTCATTAATTTGCTGTGTGCTCTATATGTAATATTTGAAGGGATTTAAACATTCTAATGGGTTCCCCAAATTCATAACGGCCCTCGAGAGGAAACCATAGCTACAATGTGGCCCGCGGCAAAAAAATGACTTTGACACCCCTGCTCTAGAGGCTCACACTCCAGCACCAAAGAGCGACATGGGTTGCACAGCCAGCTCTTGACGTCATGAAAACGCCACCTCTTATTTGCCGACACTTCACTAAATAGAATCAGAAAACCTTTATTTGTACCACAATGGGGAAATTTTATATTTTGTGCCCCGATTCACTAAGGCCACGGCAATACTGTTCTGTTCTTTTTTTTTCTTTCAAAAGGTAATTTTAGCTGTGCCACTCTGTTAGCCAACATTATTTATTTTTTTGGTAGTTTATTGTATTTTTTTCCATGAAAGATATCCTCTTCTAATTTGTCATGTGTACTTAAAGAGTTTGATGTTTGTATTTATTTGTAGAATGGTAGTTGTCAGATCTCCCAGGCAAGTGTCATGCAGATGTATCCCAGAGCTTGATCGTGGCCTGGAGTCGAGAAAGTCGTGCTGTGAAACTCTGTCCAATGCTGAGCGGGGCTCTGCGAGCTGCGTGTCTGTCTGGGTCTGAGACCGAAATGATTATGATCTTCTGTTCCGCGACGGGTGCGCTTTTATACCATTTCCAATCGTGGGAAATGTGTCAGGCTGAGACTCATCAACGGGATCAAAGGGCTTGAAAGACATTAAAGCCGTGGTGCGCACCTGTGCCGCCACATACTCACCAATTGCCTCATGCCAAACCAACAAATAGGACTGCTTTTTTAAGGCAAACAATGCACATGAAGAAAAATGTAAATACCGATTTAACAAACAAAAAAAAACAGATTCACAATGAAACAAGAAAACACACAAAGAAAAAAAGTCATGGGCAAAATGACACTGGCATGAAACGTGGGGGAGGGAAATTGTTCGAAGTGACTGGCTCATTAAAATGATAACCAGCGAGCATTGCGCAAGCCTGACACTCAACGGGCTCATTTGAATCCGGTTGCAACAAGGAGACTCGGAAAACATACAGGACGGCGGCCCTCCACGACCCCAGTTTGACCCCTGTGACGTACCCCAAGGTTCAAACCGGTTCAATCTGGCGCTCAAATTGTGGTGGTGAGAGAGCGACACTGAGAGACCACTGTGTTGAGATCTTCAGCGCTTTCGCGATGCATTTGGGACAATAAAGACTCGAGATGGTCGTTCTTGTTTCGATCGTAAAACAAGTAGGATGTTTATTTCCCAGAGCAAAATGTTGAACAAAATGAGGACACAATATAACTTTCTTAAAGGACAACCGACACCATTTTTTTGTTTCCTAACTGACATCAGAAAAACGTTTTACAGCACCTAAAATACCAAAACACACAGGCTGATATTTTTAGTCAAATGAAAAACACCAATAAAAATGACTTAAACTGTCCAAAAATGACTTCAAAATGAAACTGGAAATGGCCAGTTTCAGAAGGTCCCGCCCCCTCGTTCGTGACGTCACGCCAAGACGTCTTGCCTTGCTCGAGAATCGAATCAATGGCTTCTGATTCGGAGAACATGCTTTCTTGTTAATCATCCAGTTATGAATATGATTCAAATAGTTCTGAAGAGGAATGGATAAATGTTTGCAATCGATTAAAGGAGTCCTCTCATATCAATTCGAGCCGTCAATGACAGCAATGTAGCACCCAGAAGATGCAGAAGAGGGCGCCCAGGCTCAGTTGGAAATGAGCTGATTTGTCTGCTGGGAATTTGTGCCAGCGAATATCAGAGTTGTCTTGGTGCAACACACAACGATTCACCATCGTGTTATGTACAGTAAAGTCTCGTTATATCGATATTCAAGGGAGTCCGAAAAAATATCGATATAACCGGGACTATTGATATATCCGACCCTGTTTGCATGTAATTTTCTCCGTGCGTGCCTAGAAATAGTATCGATATAACCGGGACTATCGATATATCCGATATCGATATAACGAGACTTTACTGTATGTGTTTTCCTTCTAATTTCCCCATCAACACGGATCAACACGAAGTTTTCAGACCAAACAAAGTACCGCAAAATGCATTGTGTGTCGTTTTCTCATGTCAGGGGCGTTCCAAACGTGACGTCAGGTGGGGATCATCATCAACTCGAAAACAAGACTTCCTGAATATTCAGCGCAAGTCTTAAAATGTAAAATATATCTATATGCAGTGCAATTTTTGTAAAATATGCTCAGTAGAAGTCATTTGAAGTGATTTTACAAATTATGGAGAACAACTTGTCCGGATAAGTCAGTTGTCCTTTAACAGTCTGTTTCATTCAGCGAATTGATAACTCATAATTATTGATTGTGAGTTGGTTTTTTTCATTCAGTTTGTTCATTCATTCACCGCTAGACCCAACGAGAGAACTTTCAGAAAGTCACAACGGCCACGCACTTTGTTACAGTGCAGCTGTTTTGTCCAAGCGTATCAATAACGATGACGTCATACAGTGAGTTCGGTTGTCAATTCATCGATAGTTGACAGAGAAATAACTAAAAGTGCACCGCCTGAATGGAAATCGTTGAATGTACAGTAGATGGGAAGGCATTAAAGGACAACCAACGCATCCGGACAAGTTGTGTCCATAATTTGTAAAATCACTTCAAATGACTTCTACTGAGCATATTTTACAAAGATTCCACGGCATGTAGCTATATTTTACGTTTTAAGACTGACATTGAATATTCAGGAAGTCTTGTTTTCGAGTTGATGACGTGGCCTGACGTGACGTCAAGTCTGGAACGCCCCTGACCGAGAAAGCGACACACAATGCATTTTGGGTACTTTGTTTGGTCTGAAAACTTCGTGTTGATCCGTGTTGATGGTGAAATTAAAAGGAATACACATAAATAACGCGATGGCGGCCCGGTAGTCGAGTGGTTAGCACACTGGCTTCACAGTGCAGAGGTCGCCGGTTCGCGTCCCGGTCCGGCCTCACTGTGTGGAGTTTGCATGTTCTCCCCGGACCCGCGTGGATATTCTCCGGGTCCTCCGGTTTCCTCCCATACTCCAAAAACATGCATGGCAGGCAGATTGACCACTCCAAATTGTCCCTAGGTGTGAGTGTGAGAGTGACTGTTGTACGTATGTCTTTGTGTGCCCTGTGATTGGCTGGCAACCAATTCAGGGTGTCCCCCGCCTCGTGCCCGAAGACAGCTGAGATAGGCTCCAGCAACCCCCGCGACCCTAATGAGGAATAAGCGGTACGGAAAATGAGATGAGATGAAAGATAAATAACGCGATGGTGAATCGTTGTGTGTTGCACCAAGACTATTATTTGATACTAGTTGACACAAATTCCCAGCAGACAAATCAGCCCATTTCCAACGGAGCTTGGGCACCATCTTGTGCATTTTCTGGGCGCTACATAGGAGTCCAGACGCCTCAAAATGAGACGGAAGGACTTCTTTAATCGATTGCAAACATTTTGCTTTCCTCTTCTGAACTATTTGAATCATATTGCGAATGTTTTTAGCCTCTTTTTAGCCCCTTTTTAACCTCTTTTTAACTTTTTACGGTTCCTGAACCACTGGAAATACCAGACAGGCACCAGACGAACGTTGGCTATCGATTCATCTCAAGCTTATCACAGACAAAGCCGCGTTATCATCTCCACCCACCTGTTCCCGCTGTTGAGGGTTAACCTGGCCACTGCCTCTCTCTGGATGTTGCTGGTGGATAACATGTCGCTTCTCCATCGACCTGTTGGACGGCTGCAGTACTCGGTGGCGGAGCTGCTCAAGTTCCGATCCCAATGGACGAGCCTGCCACTGGCAATTATCCACTTCCCGGAAATCGCTCGTCGCCCCTTACGGAGGTATATCCACTGCGGATCACGTCGAGACTTTCACCTCGATGGCTCCAAGTTCACCAACTTCGACCTCCTCAACGTCCGCTCGCTTACGGGAAAGGGGTGTCTTATCCAGGACATCCTAAGTGACCGTAAAATTGACTTCTGTATTAAAATCTGTATTAATGAGACCTGGCAAACAGCGGGAGACTTCTCCCAGCTCAATGACGCGACTCCGCCAGGCTTTGTTTACATACTTTCTACTCCTTCCCAACTGGTATCCTCTTTTGGATTGGATTGGATTTGCCTTTCTTAGTATCACAGTGGAGAAATTTACATTTGTTTGAACTCCTCCATCCCTCTATAATCTCAGACATAATCATCAAATCCAAGAATTCCTCCTGTCAGCTCGACCCCCTCCCTCCTATTCTTATCAAGTCCTGCCTACCCTCTCTTCTCCCATTTATTTCAATCATTATTCACTCCTCATTATCAACTGGAATTGTTCCTATCCCACTCAAAACCGCAGCTGTTACTCCAATCCTGAAAAAAACCTGGCTCGGATCCAAATGATTTCAATAACTTAAGTCCAATTTCCCATCTTCCATTCATCGCCAAAATCCTGGAAAAAACGGTTGCCTCCTAGCTTCACTCTCACCTCACTCACAATAACCTTTACGAAAATTCCAGTCTGGTTTCCTCCCTCGCTACAGTACTGAATCGACTCATAAAAATCATGAATGATCTTTTCATGGCAGCCGATGCCGGTTCACTCTCCATCTTCATCCTTCTTGACCTGACCGCGGCTTTTGACACCATTTCCCACCCCATCCTGCTCGACAGACTTTGCACCCTAGGCATCACGCACACCCCACTTCATTTCACTCCTATCTCTCTGATCGCTCACAATTTATCCAAATCAACTCGTTCACCTCACGGTCCTCTCATGTGTCCTCTGGTATGCCCCAAGGGTCTGTCCTGGGGCCACTTCTCTTTATTACCTACCTTCTTCCTCTTGGCAATATTTTCCGCAAGTTTGGCATTCACTTTAACTGCTTCGCGGATGACACCCAACTCTACCTCTCCAGCAAACCCGACGTCTCTCTTCAACCTTCATCCCTTTCACTTTGCCTCTCAGAAATTAAATCCTGACTTTCCCATAACTTTCTCAAGCTTCACGGTGAAAAAAACGAACTTCTTCTTGTCGGTACCAAATCCACCCTACACAAAATAAACAGTTTCTCTCTCACCATTGACAGTTCGACCGTGTCCCCCTCCCTTCAGGTCAAGTGCCTGGGTGTCATCCTCGATAGCTCACTATCTTTTCAGTCCCATATAAATAACTCGGTCTGCTTATTTCCACCTCCGTAATATTAACCGTCTCCGTCCCTCGCTCACCCCTCACTCCGCTGCTATCCTTATGCACAGTCTTGTCACCTCCCGTATCGATTATTGTAACTCACTTCTCTTTGGTGTCAGTCGGAAATTTCTCCATCAACTCCAACTAGTCCAAAATTCTTCCGCTCGGATCATCACGAGAACCCCCTCCTTTCACATCACCCCTGTCCTCCAGCAGCTCCACTGACTCCCTGTTAAAAATCGGATCGAATTCAAAATACTTCTGTTTACATTCAGAGCCATCCATAACCTTGCCCCTCCCTTTCTGTCTGACCTGCTTACAATCTCCGTTCCCTCTCGTTCCCTCAGATCCTCATCCTCCCTTCACCTCTATATGCCCTCTGCCCGTCTTACCACGATGGGATGCAGAGATTTCAGCCGCTCTGCTCCCAAACTCTGGAATTCACTTCCACCCACCATCCGTAATATTGACTCCCTCCCTATTTTCAAGTCACGCCTCAAAACCCATCTGTTTAAAATTGCTTTCAATGTCTAGTTCAATCTGCTATTTTATTATTCATCATTTTACTTATGGTTTTATTGTTGTGTGCTTTGTTTTTATTGTAAAGTGTCCTTGGGTGTTTTGAAAGGCGCTTGAAATTAAATGTATTATTATTATTATATTCATAACTGGATGAGTAACAAGAAAGTATCTTCTCCGAATCTGAAGCCATTGTTTTGATTATCGAGCAAGGCAAGACGTCCTGCCGTGACGTCACGAACAAGGGGGCGGGACCTTCTGAAACTCACCATGTCCGAGGTCATTTTGAAGTAGTTTTGGCACACTATAAGTCATTTTTATTGGTGTTTTGCATTGGACTAAAAATATCAGCCTGTGTGTTTTGGGTATTTTAGATGATATAAAACGTTTTTCTGATATCAGTTATGAAACAAAAACATGGGTTGGTTGTCCTTTAAGTACCGTGACAGATAAGATTGATATGTCACGTTGGGGGCGGAAGGCGGGCGTGCACCCTTGCGTTTTCACAGCCCACGAGCTTTGGGATGACTAAAAAAAAACAATCTAACACTACTTGACTCTGTTTAAAAAGCTTTAATTCCTTCATTCTCCCGCTATAAAAATACCAGTTACAGTCTTTAGTATGATACTTTAAAACCCAAATGCAGCCTATTTTTCCAGACATTTTATAAAAAAAAATCTGTCCCTCCTCCAGAATGTCACACTCAAATAGCAAAAAAACAAAACGTAGTTGTGCCCCCCTCTACACTGCAAATGGATTCACGTTTTGCATCTGGATCCTGTGGGGGCAGTGTGGAAATGGCCATCAAAAATCTGAATTTGGAGCAGGGGGATATTTATTCATTTGCCCACAAGGGGAGGGGCGTCAAGTAGCAGATTGAAGGTGACACAGGCGATCGGTGGAGAAAAAGAATCAAGTTGTCATTCGCAAATATGTGGTCAGCAGTCGGGAAGAAAACAAATGTGTATGTTTTTTTAATCTGGCTGGTGTTGATGTTTGCTGATGGGAATTGCAAAATATTGTTGGCATGTTTTTCATCACCACCATTTACGGTTTAGAAACAAACGGCCATCTCCTCAACGTAAAAAACAAGAAAAGACAGCACATAGTGACTTGGGTCACTTCAAAAACTCATTTGACAAATTCTGAAAGTGAAATATAAAAAGCACCATACTGGTACCAACTCCTTTGAATTTGATAGCCCGTCTACTTTGAGCTTGCGTATTTGTTTGTGGCTCTGCGCGTGCGTGTATGTGTTTCACATCTTTCAAACTATTACGTCCCCACTCGGTTAATATGTGCTGTGTGTTTGTGTGCGTGTGTGTGTGTATGTGTGTGTTCCAGATCTTTCAAATACTGACGTCCCCAATCGGTTAAGCTGTGCTGTGTGTGTGTGTGTGTGTGTGTGTGTGTGTGTGTGTGCGTGTGTGTGTGTGTGTGTGTGTGTGTGTGTGTGTGTGTGTGTGTGTGTGCGTGTGTGGGAAATTTTAATTGATATTATATCTGTATGAGTTTCATTTTTTCATGTTTGAAATTGGTTTCCCATGGAGCAAATTCCTCGCAGACCTTGTCCCCACCATGTGGCAAAAACGTGTATATGTGTGTGTATGAGAAATTGGAATTGGTACTATATCTGTATGAGTTTAAAAAATATATTTTTTCATGTTTGAAATTGGGTCCCCAGGGGGAAAATCCCTCTCAGACCTCGTCCCCACCGTGTAGCAAAAACGTGTATGCGTGTGTTTGTGCGTGCGTAAGTGTGTATGTGTTAGCGTGTGTGTGTGTGTGTGCGCGCGCAGGAGCACTGCCTTTTGGCCGGAGGAAGGCCTGAGAATCGCGCTTCCATGGGGCACGACAATCACACGCGGGCAAAGAAAAACAGTTGAGAGTGCGCCACAAGTCCCAAACTGTAAAGTGTGCGTTTGTGCGAGTGCGGTTTTTCTGACGCGACGCGTTGTGCGGGTTTGGCTTGCCCCTACACAGTGTTTTCGTCCACGGCGGCCTCTCGGTTTGACGGGACCTCAGGGGGCGGGGCGGGGTCCAACATGGCAGCACACTCCTCCTTGGGTTGGCCTTTGTCCTCGTCCTTCTTCTCCCGCGCCAACAGGTGGTAATTGATGCCCATCCCCACGAAGAGAAAGAGGCTGGCCACCATCAGGATGACGCCAGACGAGATGTACGTGTAGTCGTAGTGCTGGTAGTAGTTGTAGAAGCTTCCTGCGGGAGAAAATGGAGGATGTCAGTGTTTGCCGCCTACGCCTCAAACGAGCGAAGATCACGCTTGGTGCGGGCTGGCATTGGTGACATTTCATTCAAATTCAAAGAGTTGACACTATGCCGGAGCCGATATTGGCGGGTTTTGAGCCGATAGGCAGCTGGAGTGCAACAACCATTCGAAAATGGCTCCAAAAGGCTGAGAGCAATTCATTTTGCATGTTTGCTTTCATACAAAACAAAAACAACAGGGCAGGCGCACCCACCTGTCAGCGGCGGGCCCAGCAACACGGGGGCGCACTCCACGATGGTGACCAGACCCACGGCGGAGGAGAACCTCTGCGCCCCCACCAGGTCCATCAGCGTCTCAAAAAGCACCGAGCTGAGCCAGCCGAAGGCAAAGCCGAAGAAGACGGCGTAGACCACGAAGCCGGTGTAGTCGGTGCACAGCGGCGCCAGCACGTGGCAGGCGCCGTTGTAGAGGACGGCGCCGGCGAAGAAGTACTGTACCCGGGGACGCACCCGCGCGGTGTTGGCCAGCAGGCCCATGGAGGGCCGCGCAAACATGTCCACGAAGGCCAAGATGGACAGCAGCAAGGCTGCCTTGTCCTTGCTGATGCCTCGGCTCTTGGCGAAGTTGGACAGGAAGACGAGTGGCGCAAAGAGCCCGAAGAACATGATCACGTTGCCCATCAGGTAGAGCAGGAAGCCGCGGTGCTTGAAGAGCGTCAGGTCAATGAAGGCGTTGAGGCCCCGCGGCGGCGCTGTCTTCTGGCCTGGGGCCGGCGAGGCCCGGCAACCACCATTTACGGTTTAGAAACAAACGGCCATCTCCTCAACGTAAAAAACAAGAAAAGACAGCACATAGTGACTTGGGTCACTTCAAAAACTCATTTGACAAATTCTGAAAGTGAAATATAAAAAGCACCATACTGGTACCAACTCCTTTGAATTTGATAGCCCGTCTACTTTGAGCTTGCGTATTTGTTTGTGGCTCTGCGCGTGCGTGTATGTGTTTCACATCTTTCAAACTATTATGTCCCCACTCGGTTAAGATGTGCTGTGTGTTTGTGTGCGTGTGTGCGTGTATGTGTGTGTTCCAGATCTTTCAAATACTGACGTCCCCAATCGGTTAAGCTGTGCTGTGTGTGTGTGTGTGCGTGCGTGTGTGGGTCTGTGCGTGTGTGTGTGTGTGTGTGTGTGTGTGTGTGTGTGTGTGTGTGTGTGTGTGCGTGTGTGGGAAATTTTAATTGATATTATATCTGTATGAGTTTCATTTTTTCATGTTTGAAATTGGGTTCCCATGGAGCAAATCCCTCGCAGAACTTGTCCCCACCATGTGGCAAAAACGTGTATATGTGTGTGCGTATGAGAAATTTGAATTGGTACTATATCTGTATGAGTTTAAAAAATATATTTTTCATGTTTGAAATTGGGTCCACAGGGGGAAAATCCCTCTCAGACCTCGTCCCCACCGTGTTGCAAAAACGTGTATGCGTGTATGGGTGCGTGTGTTTGTGCGTGCGTGTGTGTGTGTGTTACCGTGTGTGCGTGCGTGTGTGTGTGTGTGTGTGTGTGTGTGTGTGTGTGCGCGCGCGCAGGAGCACCGCCTTTTGGCAGGAGGAAGGCCTGAGAATCGCGCTCCTATGGGGCACGACAATCACACGCGGGCAAAGAAAAACAGTTGAGAGTGCGCCGCAAGTCCCGAACTGTAAAGTGTGCGTTTGTGCGAGTGCGGTTTTTCTGACGCGACGCGTTGTGCGGGTTTGGCTTGCCCCTACACAGTGTTTTCGTCCATCTTGGAATCCTCCTCCACCTTGACGGCGGCCTCTCGGTTTGACGGGACCTCAGGGGGCGGGGCAGGGTCCAACATGGCAGCACACTCCTCCTTGGGTTGGCCTTTGTCCTCGTCCTTCTTCTCCCGCGCCAACAGGTGGTAATTGATTCCCATCCCCACGAAGAGAAAGAGGCTGGCCACCATCAGGATGACGCCAGACGAGATGTACGTGTAGTCGTAGTGCTGGTAGTAGTTGTAGAAGCTTCCTGCGGGAGAAAATGGAGGATGTCAGTGTTTGCCGCCTACGCCTCAAACGAGCGAAGATCACGCTTGGTGCGGGTTGGCATTGGTGACATTTCATTCAAATTCAAAGAGTTGATACTATGCCGGAGCCGATATTGGCGGGTTTTGAGCCGATAGGCAGCTGGAGTGCAACAACCATTCGAAAATGGCTCCAAAAGCCTGAGAGCAATTCATTTTGCATGTTTGCTTTCATACAAAACAAAAACAACACGGAGGAGGCGGGCTGGCGCACCCACCTGTCAGCGGCGGGCCCAGCAACACGGGGGCGCACTCCACGATGGTGACCAGACCCACGGCGGAGGAGAACCTCTGCGCCCCCACCAGGTCCATCAGCGTCTCAAAAAGCACCGAGCTGAGCCAGCCGAAGGCAAAGCCGAAGAAGACGGCGTAGACCACGAAGCCGGTGTAGTCGGTGCACAGCGGCGCCAGCACGTGGCAGGCGCCGTTGTAGAGGACGGCGCCGGCGAAGAAGTACTGTACCCGGGGACGCACCCGCGCGGTGTTGGCCAGCAGGCCCATGGAGGGCCGCGCAAACATGTCCACGAAGGCCAAGATGGACAGCAGCAAGGCTGCCTTGTCCTTGCTGATGCCTCGGCTCTTGGCGAAGTTGGACAGGAAGACGAGTGGCGCAAAGAGCCCGAAGAACATGATCACGTTGCCCATCAGGTAGAGCAGGAAGCCGCGGTGCTTGAAGAGCGTCAGGTCAATGAAGGCGTTGAGGCCCCGCGGCGGCGCTGTCTTTTGGCCTGGGGCCGGCGAGGCCCGGCAATGCCCGATGGGCCGCATGAGCGAGCCGGCCACGCAGCAGTTGAGCAGGAGCCCCCCCAGGATGAGGAAGCTGCCCCTCCAGCCAAAACGCTCATACAGCCACGAGTTGAGTGGCGCCAGCGTGGACAGGAAGACTGGACTGCCCGCCATGGCGATGCCGTTGGCGATGGGGCGTCGCTTGTAGAAGTACTTGCCGATCATGGTGAGCGCCGGGTTCAGGTTAAACGCCAGCCCCAGACCTGGACGAGAGGGTCGGGTCAGGCATTGGGCGGGCCGGGGTCCAAACACACTCTCCCTCCACCCCGACGCCCGTGCCCACCTCCCACCACGCCGACGAAGAAGTAGAGCTGCGTCACTGTGTGGCAGAAGGAGGCGGCCACCAGGCCCGAGCCCGCCAGGCAGCCGCCTGCCATCATGATGGGTCGGCTGCCAAATCGGTTTACCAGAATGCTGCTGATGGGACCTGAGGAGTTCGAGGGGGGCACAAGAGTCAACAGTGCGATAAATTCAAAAGGAATAACGTCCGTTCCCGTGGCCCAATCAGCTGCTCCGAGAGAGACAAGCGTCCAATGACTAAACAACTTTTCCACTCATCTGTGGAACAAACCAGTTTGCCCTGGCAAAATGGTTTAGAAAGTGGCAAAATAGGGTGAGTTTATGGCCATACAGCAGGGGTCGGGAACCTATGGCTCACGAGCCATATATGGCTCTTTTGATGATTGCATATGGCTCGCCGAGAAATCTAAATACATATTCTCGCTTTTTTTCTGTTCATTTTCTGTTGGAGCTGCAGTTGGCGGAAAGCGCAATTTTCATTGGATGATACAGGCCATCAGTTGAAATAGCTAAACGGCCCTTTAAAAGAGCCGACGAGTAAAAACAAAGTACACTTCAGCTTGAATGCATCGGAGGAGTCGCCTTTGTGGAGAGAAATGGTTCTGATTCTAATTTACAATGAAACAATACCATCGATGAAACGGTCGATATCAGTGACATTTTAACAAGCCCCATGTTAACGTTAATATACTCCTGTGAGAAGTATGTTGCATAGCAAGTGTGGAAGCTAATGAGCCGTGTGCATGCTAGCTAGCAGTAACATCGCGTATGGACCCGGCAAGTTGACTTTCATTCTGATCGGTTGGCTGGATTTTTACCAATCATGAGGAACGGAAAACCATTCATGTTAACGGTGAGTACTATCACAAAGTTATTTTAAATAATAAATTCTGACATTTTGTTGAAAAGTGGGCGCGTGCGCGTCTGAGTGTGCGTGTGCGTATGTGTGTGTGTGTGCATGTGTGTGTGTGTGTGTGTGTGTGTGTGCGTGCGTGTGTGTGTGTGCGTGTGTGTGTGTGTGTGTGTGTGTGTGTGTGTGTGTGTGTGTGTGTGTGTGTGCGTGGGCACGCGCGAGCGTGTTGTGGCTCTCACTGAAAAACATTTCTAAATACAGTGGTATCTCAGTTCTCGAACGCCTCACTGTTCGAACAAATCGGTGTTCGAACAAAATATTCGAGATATTCTTGCTTCGGCGTTTGAACATCAATCAGTGTTCGAACGCCAATACGACGCGTGAGTGCGTACGCGAGGGTGGGGAGCTGAGCGGCGCACGGGTGTATCGCTCTGTTCGTGACCAACTGTTGTCGCTAGCGGACGTGCTGCGTTTTGCTCTAGCGTTTAATATAGGTGTACGAAGAGTTTTAGCCCCTAATCATGCCTCCAAAGAAAGTAAGTGCTGCTTAAAGTGACAACAAAAGTAAAGTAGTGCGTACAACTATTGCATTTAAGAAAGAAATAATCGCAAAATTCCACGTCCCAAGAGCTAGCTTCTGCCGTCGAGGGTCGGACCGCCAGGGTCCCCGCCTTTGGCTGCTGCCCAGCTCACAATGCACCCGACCCCTCTGGCCCCTCCCATGGGTGGTGAGTCCTTGAGAAGGGGAACCCACGTTTCCTCTTCGGCTGAGCCCACCAGGCGCTCGCCAACGAGCCCCATCTCCAGGCCTGGCTCCAGAGAGGGGCCCTGGTGACCCGCGTCCTGGCAAGGGAAAACCAGATCCATTTGTCTTTGTCATCACACTGGGTCTTCTGAGTCATACTTTGTCTGGTCCCTCACCCAGGACCTGTTTGCCATGGGTGACCCTACCAGGGGCGTAAAGCCCCAGACAACCTAGCTCCTAGGATCATTGGGACACACAAACCCCTCCACCACGGTAAGGTGACGACTCATGGAGCTTTCTCCGTCGGGTGTCCGGGCTCTCCCTTAGAGATAAGGTGAGAAGCTCGGTCGTCCGGGAGGGGCTCAAAGTCGAGCCGCTTCTCCTCCACATCGAGAGGAGTCAGATGAGGTGGCTCGGGCATCTGATTAGGATGCCCCCGGGACGCCTCCCTCGTGAGGTGTTCCGAGCATGCCCCACTGGCAGGAGACCCCGGGGACGACCCAGAACACGCTGGAGAGACTATGTCTCCCAGCTGGCATGGGAACGCCTCGGGATCCGCCAGGACGAGCTAGAAGTGGCTGGGGAGAGGGAAGTCTGGGCTTCCCTACTGAAGCTGCTGCCCCCGCGACCCGACCCCGGATAAGCGGCAGAAGATGGATGGATGGATGGATGGATGGATGGATGGATGGATGGATGGATAATCGCAAAATATGAAGGAGGTGTGCGAGTGTCTGATCTGGCGAGGGAATACGGCATGGCGGAATCTACGATCAGTACGATATTAAAGAATAAGGCTGTGAAATCTAGTGATGTGACTGTGGGCGTGAGAGCAAGTGTCATTGGATAGATTTTTTAAGAGAAAAGAACATCCTGTAGCCGAGTCATCCGTGGCTGTCACGTTCCAAGCGAGAATGACGGCAGCTCACTCATCGGAACGTAGTGGAATGTTTGGGATCCCAAAGCAGACACGTACTACCCAAGCAGGATGTTTATTCACAAATAAAAGAAAACACGGCGAGTAAGAATGCAGGGGGTGAACCGACCCGCTTACTACGCCAAAAAGCAAATGGCACACGAGGGTGCAAAATTACGCAATCCCGGAAGATGACATAAATTTACGGGACACGGGGAAAATACCTCGGACCGGATACATCGAAGGAAGAGTCCAGGCACGGTGGCGAGTTGAGTCAATCATCCGGTATTGGCGAGGTGATCGCGAACCGTATAAATGCCCCGTGTCCGTGATTAGAGAATAACAGCGGGTGGAGAACGGCCGGGAGATGCATCCCCCCCCGCCACCCCGCTGTCAACTCGCAAGTGACAGGAGCAAAGACGTGGTTTCGGTGTTCGAACAGGGTCCTGGAACGAATTATGGTCGAGAACCGAGGTACCACTGTATTTTACTTTTATGGCTCTCTTAGTCAAAAAGGTTCCCGACCCCTGCCATACAGCCTCCACAGATGACCTGAAAATGTTTACATCCCTTTTTGAATCATGCAGCATTTGTATTTCTCTTTTTTCTCGCGGCAACATTTGGGAACGCGAGTCGACGGCTGGGATGGCTTTTAGCTTTGTTTTCCATGGAAGTGATTTCTCAGGGGTACCCCTCCGTGGAAACAGGAAGCTATGTGAGCCAAGAAAAAGGGCGATAAGCAGACATGTGGGTTCATTCTACTTTGACGCCCCCCACGGCTTTCCCTCCCATTCAATGGCTTTGGTCTCTCAACAAAATTCCAAATTGAGAGGTGGCGCTCTTGGCAATCTGAATCCAAGGTTTAAGTCACAAATGACACATTGGTGACCCCACCCCTAGCCCCATGGCAATGCATGCAGGCCCCGCCCTGACAGCGACTGAATTCCGAGGACTGAATTGTCACAGGAGGAAGAGGAGAGAGGGAGATTTAAAGGACAACCGACACCTCCAGACAAATTGTGTTCATAATTTGTAAAATCACTTCTAATGACTTCTACTGAGCACATTTTACGAAGATTCCACCACATATAGCTATATTTTACCTTTTAAGACTCGCGCTGAATATTCAGGAAGTCTTGTTTTCGAGTTGATGACGATCACGGAGTGAACGCCCGTGACCGAGAAAGCGACACACAATGCATTTTGGGTACTTTGTCTGGTCTGAAAACACAGTGTTGATCACAAAATTAGAAGGAAAACTACATAAATAACGTGATGGTGAATCGTTGTGTGTCGCAGCCAATTGCGTTAACATGCATAATGAATGGCGGACAAACCAGCCATTTTTAATGGAGCTTGTGCGCCATCTTGTGCATTTTCTGAGCGCTACGTTGGAGTCCAGACGGCTAGAATTGATACGGAAGGACGTCTTTAATCGATTGTAGACATTTATGCTTTCCTCTTCAGAACCATTTGAATCATATCCGTAACTGGATGAGTAACAAGAAAGCATCTTCTCCGAATCTGAAATCTCTGAAGCCATTGTTTTGATTCTGGAGCAAGGCAGTGTGTGACCAATAGTGACGTTACGAACAAGAGGGCGGGACTTTTTGAATCTGCCCAGTTCCAAGCTCATTTTGTGGCAGTTTTGGGACACTTTAAGTCATTTTTATGGATGTCTTGCATTTGACTAAAAATATCAGTCTGCGTGTTTTGGGTATTTTCGATGCTATAAAACGTTTTTCTGATGTCAGTTAGGAAACAAAAAAAATGGTGTCGGTTGTCCTTTAAATGGGAGAGGAACAGGAACACCCCCACAAGCACTTCAACATCTGGCTCCTGTTACGCCTTTTGGCACTCCTCCTATTCTTTCCTCAGCAGTCCCAAAAGCTTCCGCGGCTCGATTACCGATAAAAAACACAGGCAAGTCTCGGGGGTCGCCCGAAAAGTTCAGACAGGCAACAAAGCGGGCGCCGTGGGATGGCGGGGGGTGTATTACCTCCTGCATACATTACAGCCAACATGATGGAGGAAATCCAGGACACTTGGCTGGGTGTGGCGTCAAAGATGACCTCGATGTCTTTGAAGAAGACGGTGATGGATTTGGGGAAGGCGTAGGAGAAGCCGATGGAGATGAAGGCGCCCACCACCACGGCCCACCCCCAGCCGCCCTCGGGGGGGGTGTAGCCTACCGGGCCTCCCGCCGGAGGAGGCATCTCTTCTTGGAGAGAAGACGGCGGCGGACAGACCGACTGTCAAGGAGCCGAGACCAAAGCGCCACCTGCGGAGAGGCGCAGCACAGTTTCACAGAGAGAAAGGGAGCTTTGTCACAAATAATGATTATCATAAGACATTTCAATTAGAATCGCCTTTCAAAACTCTCAAGGACACTTTAGTATCACTGGATAAGTTTTTCCGCCCGTGCAAATGTCCCCCTTTGCGCTTGTATGAGGCCGCTTGTCAAGCCAAAGCCGACAAATAAATGCAGTAGTGCCATACCGTATCCCCAAAAATGCAAAATAAAGAAATCAAGACATTTACGACGCCCTTGTGAGGAAGGGGGGCGGCACCAAAAATCTAGCAAAAAAACAGGAAGCTCATTAAACCAAATTGAGAGGTGGCGCTCTTGGCAATCTGAATCCAAGGTTTAAGTCACCAATGACACATTGGTGACCCCACCCCTAGCCCCATGGCAATGCATGCAGGCCCCGCCCTGACAGCGACTGAATTCCGAGGACTGAATTGTCACAGGAGGAAGAGGAGAGAGGGAGATTTAAAGGACAACCGACACCTCCAGACAAATTGTGTTCATAATTTGTAAAATCACTTCTAATGACTTCTACTGAGCACATTTTACGAAGATTCCACCACATATAGCTATATTTTACCTTTTAAGACTCGCGCTGAATATTCAGGAAGTCTTGTTTTCGAGTTGATGACGATCACGGAGTGAACGCCCGTGACCGAGAAAGCGACACACAATGCATTTTGGGTACTTTGTCTGGTCTGAAAACACAGTGTTGATCACAAAATTAGAAGGAAAACTACATAAATAACGTGATGGTGAATCGTTGTGTGTCGCAGCCAATTGCGTTAACATGCATAATGAATGGCGGACAAACCAGCCATTTTTAATGGAGCTTGTGCGCCATCTTGTGCATTTTCTGAGCGCTACGTTGGAGTCCAGACGGCTAGAATTGATACGGAAGGACGTCTTTAATCGATTGTAGACATTTATGCTTTCCTCTTCAGAACCATTTGAATCATATCCGTAACTGGATGAGTAACAAGAAAGCATCTTCTCCGAATCTGAAATCTCTGAAGCCATTGTTTTGATTCTGGAGCAAGGCAGTGTGTGACCAATAGTGACGTTACGAACAAGAGGGCGGGACTTTTTGAATCTGCCCAGTTCCAAGCTCATTTTGTGGCAGTTTTGGGACACTTTAAGTCATTTTTATGGATGTCTTGCATTTGACTAAAAATATCAGTCTGCGTGTTTTGGGTATTTTCGATGCTATAAAACGTTTTTCTGATGTCAGTTAGGAAACAAAAAAAATGGTGTCGGTTGTCCTTTAAATGGGAGAGGAACAGGAACACCCCCACAAGCACTTCAACATCTGGCTCCTGTTACGCCTTTTGGCACTCCTCCTATTCTTTCCTCAGCATTCCCAAAAGCTTCCGCGGCTCGATTACCGATAAAAAACACAGGCAAGTCTCGGGGGTCGCCCGAAAAGTTCAGACAGGCAACAAAGCGGGCGCCGTGGGATGGCGGGGGGTGTATTACCTCCTGCATACATTACAGCCAACATGATGGAGGAAATCCAGGACACTTGGCTGGGTGTGGCGTCAAAGATGACCTCGATGTCTTTGAAGAAGACGGTGATGGATTTGGGGAAGGCGTAGGAGAAGCCGATGGAGATGAAGGCGCCCACCACCACGGCCCACCCCCAGCCGCCCTCGGGGGGGGTGTAGCCTACCGGGCCTCCCGCCGGAGGAGGCATCTCTTCTTGAAGAGAAGACGGCGGCGGACAGACCGACTGTCAAGGAGCCGAGACCAAAGCGCCACCTGCGGAGAGGCGCAGCACAGTTTCACAGAGAGAAAGGGAGCTTTGTCACAAATAATGATTATAATAAGACATTTCAATTAGAATCGCCTTTCAAAACTCTCAAGGACACTTTAGTATCACTGGATATGTTTTTCCACCCGTGCAAATGTCCCCTGTATGAGGCCGCTTGTCAAGCCAAAGCCGACAAATAAATGCAGTAGTGCCATACCGTATCCCCAAAAACGCAAAATAAAGAAATCAAGACATTTACGACGCCCTTGTGAGGAAGGGGGGCGGCACCAAAAATCTAGCAAAAAAACAGGAAGCTCATTAAATGCAGCTTACAATCTGGCACAGGAAATGAGCGTGGGCAAGTGGGGCGGGTGATAAGCCGATAAGCAGACCGCCGTCTGAAACAAAACTCGTAGAGACACCTTTGCGGTATTCCTCACACGTGACTTTTTCCGTGCAAAATTGGACAAAATGGCCGCACGCACGTTTGACTTTGCACACTACGGGAAGAAAAAAGAGGCTTCGGGCAGCGCCTCAAGAATAGCAAAATAATTCAGTTTTTTTGTTTTGTTTGGTCGCAGAGTTGCTGGGTCGGCGTAATTCCCAAGTTTACGTGGTGCCAGCGAGCTGTTTTTCAATTTCTGGCACGCTCGCCACCGGACAGAAAAAGAGCCTTTTACTGAGTGAGTTGCTTCTTCTGTAGCCACAAAGGGACATAAGTCTTCTTGTGCCGGTCCCAATACAGAGGGTTGTGTCAGGAAGGGCATCCGACGTAAAAGCTTGGCCAAAACAAACATGCGGATCAAACCTCTAAAGATGGAGGACACTGATTTGCTGTGGCGACCCCTTGAAGGGAAAAGCCGAAAGGAAAAGATGAAAGACTGGAGATCAGTGTAGACAGCTACAGTGGACAAATGTCATCAAATTATGCTGTTATTATGATTCAATTATTATCAATTTTACTAGTTGGGATTATAGCTTTATTAATATGAAAAGCAAATTCGACCAGCGTAACCACAGGGAAAGTGAAAGTTAGCATCCACTAACTCTGTGCACATGCAAATAAAGCCATATAAATATCAAATATTTGATATAGTGTGTTTTTACATGAGTAATTCGTTTTTCACATAATGTCCATAATTTTTGGTAGTTAATTAATTTAAGCAACAAAAAAAACTGAGGAGCCAAAAGAGCCAGATTTTTTTGGTGAGCCAAGCCAAAAGAAAAGAGCCAAAAGAAAAGAGCTCTCTGTGTCACGGTTTGCGAGGTGGTGATGGAGGGAGCAGGAGGTTGTTTGACAAATTGTATTAAAATAAAGTCAGCAGGAACAAAATGTGAAACATCAAAATCATCTGAATGGAAAAAATACAAAGTAGCAAAAGAAGACCAAAAGTAAAAGTCCGCCAAGGTTAAACAAACACATACACAATGCATGCAGCAAACAAGCTGCAAACAAACAATGAACCGGCACCGGACGATCGTGCCGGGTGTCCTTTTAAGTGTCAATGATTAAACGACCAGCACCTGCGAGGCTGCAGGCAGGGCTGACGTCGCTACCCGCTGGTCGCCAATCTGATCGGGACGACCAGCACCTGTGCAGGTGTAGGCGGGGCCGACAGCGCCCCCCGTTGGTCGCCAACCAAATCATGACACTCTGAAAGGAGCCGGAATTCCCATCACGAGTCAGGAATGAGCCAAAGTGAGTCGTTCAACCCGGCCCGTGAAGACGTCAAAGTGTAGACCGGCCCAGCCCATGACAGATAGAATTCAATTGGGTCCCTCTGTTGGACTTTGGGAGCCATCGATTTCATGTTCACGTTGAACTCAACACACCATTGATGACTTTGAAACAATCGATATTGCCCTCCCCAAAGAAGTGGCATTGGAACGGGGGTGCGCAGACCTTTTCACGTGAGATAATTCGCCATCGCGAGTGACTTTCGGCGCTCTGTGTGCCGTGTTGCGCAATCACCGCAAGCATCCCAAAGGAGCGTCTGACGCAACCCGACACGGCAGCCCACCAGGCCCACAAAGGGGTCAACGAGCGAGCGTTCCAAACGCACGCACTCGCATTCCACGCGGACGCTGGCGGACCGCTCAGGCCAACCGGGAGTCGGGGCCCAAGTCCAGTTTTTTGGGGTGGATGATTGTCAGAGTGACATGTGCACACAGTTGCCTCGCTCGCTCGCACGCCGCTTGTGTTCTTTCTCATTCAGTTCAGCCACAGGGAGATGCATAACGTTTTGATTCCAGGCCGTCTCTACTGGTCGGGCTGGCTTGTCCAAAACGCACACTAATACTCAAGTTTATATTTGGGGGTGGGGTGGTGCCAATTGGTGATTTCTATCCGAATGTACTGTTTGCAGCCAGCCACTGTAAATGAGTATCTGTTAATAATTCATTTCATTTCCAAGCACCTTTCTAAACTCTGAAGGTCACTTTTCAGTCACAGGATAAAGTTTTTCTGTGCGTGAGCAGTGGCTAGCACACGCGCCAGCATTCACTCAATTCGAAAGTAACTCAAATAGATAGAAAGCTAGCTAATATATAGCTAATTGCTAGCCAGCCAGGTAGCTAGCCAGATAGATAGCTAATAGATAACTAGATAGCTTATATATAGCTAGCTAGACAGATAGCAAATAGATAGATAGCTAGGCAGCTAGCTCGATAGCAAATAGCTAGCCAGCTAGCTAGCCAGCTATATAGACAGCTGGATAGCTGTCTATATATATAATAATAAAATGTTTCACAGATTGATAGAGCAAAAGAGAGACAGCTCGATGGAGAGCTAGCAAGAAAGATAGAGATTATAATAATAATAATAATAATAATAATAATAGATAGATAGCGAGCAAGCTAGCGGGCTAGCCAGCAGGAAAGACCTGGGGGGAGGAGGAGGGAGTCATCTTAATTGGGAATTTCTCCATTGTGATTGTTTCGCAATAAAGCTTTTCTTACTCTTCCAATCCGGGCCTCCGTGATCTGAACCGCGAACAGCTTTCTCCTCACGAAAGTCAGCCAGGCAGCCGTTTTTGGGCCACTCATAATCGCACCGCGGGGCAATTTCAAGGAAATGCGCAGGGACTTCTCGATCGGGGGAGGCGGGGCAGATGCGGCCAACCCATCCATTGATCCAAAAGCTGCACCAACATGTCAGTAAGTTCAACAAAGGTTGAAAACATGTTTACAGTCCTCTTCTTTCGAATTGGCTGCACACTGGGAGGCTTCAAGTTCTCAGCTCAGTGCTTATCCAGAAAAAGTGATCACCGGCCATCGCGTTGTCTTGACGGGGTAACAAGACGACATTTTACCTGCTTTTGGAAGCCTTCAAAACGTCACAACCTCTTTCATTCTTGATAGATATTGACAGCATTTTACCACGACTCCTCGGTTCCAATTCTTATCTGTCACACCAGGGAAAACGCAGAGGTCGGGGGAGAAAAGATGTGACTTTTGTTGTCACGAACAACTACGTATACAAGTGCAAATGCACAGATGTTCGACGAGAGCAACGAACGGATTGTCTCGGCGAGAAGAACAAGGAGTGCTCCATGACGTCGTCCATAACGTCTTCTCAAGCTGGAAGTGCAACAGCTTTCCAATAAAAAGTAAATGACAAAATTGAGGCAGACACGCGACGGTCACCGCTCAGCTCGACAGTCCCGCCCCCGGGTGGGGGGCACGTGTCTGGCTCGGTGCCTACCCCACCGGGTGCTTCACAGTCTGGGACACACGCTGGCCAAAAGCGTCCCGAGGGAATTCGTGTGCATGTATGTTTGACGGCAGGGGGCGGGGGGCCTCTCCCGCAGCATCACGCTCCATCGCGCCACCGCGGAGGCAAGAAGCAAGACTCAATGAGGCTCGCACGCGACGCAAAGCTAACAGCGTCTCCCCTCAAATTTACGAAAGCTTCAACGCGTTTATTAAAAGCCACGCGCGCGGCGTCGCTCTAAGCAACGAAGGAATGGACGGACGCCTACCTGACAGTGCGGAATTCTGACGGTGTCCTGGCCCGGTTCTGCCTTATCGACGTTCAGAGGTCGCGTGGGCTGCTCGCGGTACCGAATGAACGGTCGAAGAGGGGACTAGTGGATGTGCGAAGCGATTGGAGACGGAGGGGGCTCGGGATGACGACGAGGAGGACCTCGACGAAGCGGCGCGCATGCGCAAAAGCGAGCCGTCTTCCAAACCGACGGAATCTCGCCGAGGGGGAAAAAAAGAAAACGTCGGATGTGACTGAGTTGTCCTTCAGCGTGAGTTCCGGTGCCCTAATCTGCATCGGTTGCGAATTTTTTTAATGAGTGTGCTCCGTAGGGGCTAATAAAAAGTGGCGAACGTGTGACTGTACTTTTGGAGACAAGACCAGTTGCGAATGGCTAGGCCCACCCACGTAACTGTCTTATTTTAGTAACTGAGCGTTCCTCATAAAAAGAGTAAAACATACATGACATGGTTTGAAAACCAACAATGCCTTTTCCGATTCCCGTTCATGTTCCTCGCAACAATGCAAGTACAAGTACAGTAGAATGGGGGTAGAAAAATCAAGATTTGACGAGCACATTCATATTTCTGTGCCGGAAAAAGGAGAGAAAAGCGCGCTAAAACGCCAATGAGCATTCGGGATGTGCTGGTGACCAAATGCTGTTGTCATCTCGTGGTCGCCGTTTAATATTATTGAACTGGCCCCCGATTTTTCCTGGCCCTAGCCCCATTTCAAGATGTATGGGGTAGCATGGCTGGCTGTGAAGCTGCACCTTCCATCTGCTTCACAGCCTTCTTTACTTTGAAAGACCCCCAGAATGTCAGGGGCAGTCAACTTCACCTCTGTTTAAGGCTGTGTTAAATTGTCACCAGTGTAGTTGGGAGAAGCATGGGGTAAAATCAAATAAGTGGGAAAGTTTGTGGGGAAAATTGACTATTTGTACTTTGGGACTTGCCGCCAGCGCTTTGTGCTGACGTGGCAGCGCCTTTGAGAGGGGAGGCGTAGGCGGGGCCGTGCAGGCCCACTCCATGGGCCTCAGGGAACCCACTGGATCTTCCCAAGGCGGGATTGTGCTCACAGGCCTCTCTGAGACAACAAACAGGACAGCGGGAAGGAGAATGCTTATTAGCACTTTTCAACTGCTTCATTTCTCCAGCTCCTGCACACACACACACACACACACACACACACACACACACACACACACACACACACACACACACACACACACACACACACACACACACACACACACACACACACACACACACACACACACACACAAAATAAGCAAATGATTCAGTGAGAAAGCAAAACGTTGACGGAGGAAGTTACACCACCTGATCAGAAACGCGTTTTGCATCAGCAGGAGAGCCGTCTCCAGATGGCCTCCAAGCCGAGAAGCTCGCCGTCATTTGAATTGGGCGTGCGCGCCCTTGACCGAGTTCAATGAACACATGGTGTAACGGGAGTTCTTTCTCTTGACTGTCTGCTCGATGATTTTTTGTATTTTTTTTTTTTTTTTTGTCGGCTTTTCATGTTGGCTGTGATTTGGCAGCACGCCATGCTTGCGATTGGCATGTATGCCTTAAAGGACAACCAACGTCTCCGGACAAGTTGTGTCCATAATTTGTAAAATGGCTTCAAATGACTTCTACTGAGCGTATTTTAATAAGATTCCACCGCATATAGCTATATTTTACGTTTTAAGACTCGCTCTAAATATTCAGGAAGTCTTGTTTTTGAGTTGGAGACGAGTCCGTACGTGACGTCACGAAAGGACCGCCCCCTGACCGAAAAAAGACACATTGTAACAGTCCTTCCATCGCGTCAATGTATTTTGCTGTACATGTTTGGTCTGAGAACCGTGTTGCACCCAAAAGCCGCCAGAAGAGGGCATCCAAGCTCCATATAAGGAATTTATCAGCCTGTGGAAGCGGAGGTGGCCACTGGAGGTCGCCATTTTGTGCCTC
Source organism: Hippocampus bargibanti (assembly GCF_051943395.1). NCBI lineage: Eukaryota > Metazoa > Chordata > Actinopteri > Syngnathiformes > Syngnathidae > Hippocampus > Hippocampus bargibanti. Next base: position 25,768,848 of record NC_142734.1, read on the forward strand.
TTTTATGGTGATCGTTTCTCCCCAATGTTGCCTCAAAATGGCATGCAATAAATTTTTAATCGATTGCAAACATGTATGCTTTCCTCTTCAGAACTATTTGAATTATATTCATAACTGGATGTGTAACAAGAAAGCATATTCTCCGAATCTGAAGCCATTGTTTTGATTCACAAGCAATGCAAGACGTCTTGGCGTGACGTCACGAACTGGGGGCGGGACTTTCTGAAAATGCCCAATTCGCAGCTCAATTTTTTTTGCAGATTTTGGATACTTTAAGTCATTTTATTGGTGTTTTGCATTTGACTAAAAACATCATACTGTGTGTTTTGGGTATTTTAGATGCTATAAAACGTTTTTTTTATGTCAGTTAGGAAACAAAAAAATGGTGTCGGTTGTCCTTTAAAGGACAACTGACACCATTTTTTTGTTTCCTGACCGTTTTATAGCATCTAAAATACCCAAAACTGTGTGTTTTGGGTATTTGGGCTGATATTTTTAGTCAAATGCAAAACACAGATAAAAATGAGTTAGTGTCCCAAAACTACTTCAAAATGACCCTGGAAATAGCGAGTTTCAGAAGGTCCCGCCCCCTTGTGACATTACGGCAGGACGTCTTCGCCTTGCTCTAGAATCAAAACAATAGCTTCAGATTCGGAGAAGATGCTTTCTTGTTACTCATCCAGTTATGAATATGATTCAAATAGTTCTGAAGAGGAAAGCATAAATGTTTGCAATCAATTAAAGAAGTACTTGCGTATCAATTCGAGCCATCAGGACTCCAATGTAGCGTACCAGAAAATAGACAAGAAGCTCAGTTGAAAATGGGCTGATTTGTCAGCTGGGAATTTGTGTCAACTAGTATCAAATAGTAGTCTTGGTGCAACACACAACGATTCACCATCGCGTTATTTATGTGTTTTCCTTCTAATTTCGCCATCAACACGAAGTTTTCAGACCGAACAAAGTACCCAAAATGCATTGTGTGTTGCGTTCTCGGTCAGGGGCGTTCCAGACGTGACATCACGTCAGGCATCGTCATCAACTCGAAAAAAACAACAGCGCGAGTCTTAAAACGTAAAATAGAGCTATATTGCCGTGGAATCTTTGTAAAATACGCTCAGTAGAAGTCATTTGAAGTGAGTTTACAAATTATGGACACAACTTGTCCGGAGGCGTCGGTTGTCCTTTAAGGTCGAGAGGTCGCACAAGATCAGCATTCAAGAAGTTAGTGGAAATCCATTGTCTCCCTTGCTAATATCCTTGCGAGCGTTGGGGAGGAAGAGCCTATCACAGGTGCCCCCTTGATTAGTCGCCAGTCCTTCGAAGGACACAAGTTGACAACCCAGCCACTGCTGCGACCAATCTCCACACGTTTTCGCCAACCTTGCGGCCCACTGCATTAAAAAAAGGCATTTTAAACTGGGTTGTTTCGGTGACGTGGAAGGCCGCCCAACAACCAAAAATCACATTCGATCCTCCGGCCTGCGAGGCGCACAATCAAACACCACATGACCAACTGCAAACGACCAAAATAAGCATTGTATCCACCCCGGTCAAGGAAGACGCTTCGTACTGATGTCACAACGTTTATTGTGAAACACTTGAACACCGTGAAAACTATAAAGAACATTGAAACAACAACATTACAATAAGTTTGACAAAACATTCAGTCAATAAGGAAATTAATAACGTACCGTGTGCACCTTATTAACCGAAAGTAGATAAACGTTGTCGTAGATTTGAGACTTTCGTTACTCTGCTTGTGTCTCTCTCTCGAGACTTTCGTTACTCTGCTTGTGTCTCTCTCTCGAGACTTTCGTTACTCTGCTTGTGTCTCTCTCTCAAGACTTTCATTCCGTCTGTCTCGCCGTACTTGCTTTTATCTAAAACACCTGACACGGAAGCGGAAGTGACAATGACAAACATGATAAAGTATCGAAGACGATTTTTAGAAAAAACACACATAAAGTTTCGCATAGAAACGTTAAACACTTTTACAGAACAAGTCTAAATAAATTATATTTTTGTTGTCGTGGCAACCATTGACAAGATACCCGCCAGTTACAAGCATGTTGGACCCCACATTCTTTTCGTCCACTTCATCAAGCGCCTGTCAGAAAAGATGATGTCGAAAATATGAACGGACATGTATGAGGCCAGCATCCATCTTCCTGGAATTTGCCTCCCCCTTGCCAAAAACAATAAAAAATAAAACAGAAGCGGTCGGCGGTTGGAATTGCCAAAGTATCCAGATGTAGACAAAGCATTCAGGACAAATAAAGCACATGTCCATGAGGATTCTGGGGCAGTGTTTTTTTTCCAAAGTGTTTGCCTGGTTGGTATTGATTTCCTTATCTGGCCTGGCGTGTTGTTGAACTCGTGGGTTTCTCCCTTTCATTCCGAGTTCGCCTCCCTTTGTCCCACTTTACTTGGAAGAGACCAAAGGAAAAAAAATCCTTCTTTAAACATGCGAGCCTCTGTGACTTCAATGCTTTTTGCGCCCCTGCTCCACCAACATGGACTTGATCCGTCGCAAGCAAGCAACATGTATGTTCCCACCAAATGTTTTTCATCTATTTTACACAAATTGAGACTGCTCCAAAACACATCCACATTTTGAAGAAAGGACAATGCTTAGTCCAGACATCTCATCTCATCTCATTTTCCGTACCGCTTATTCCTCATTAGGGTCGCGGGGGTTGCTGGAGCCTATCTCAGCTGTCTTCGGGCACGAGGCGGGGGACACCCCGAATTGGTTGCCAGCCAATCACAGGGCACACAAAGACATACAACAGTCACTCTCACACTCACACCTAGGGACAATTTGGAGTGGTCAATCTGCCTGCCATGCATGTTTTGGAGTGTGGGAGGAAACCGGAGGACCCGGAGAAAACCCACGCGGGTCCGGGGAGAACATGCAAACTCCACACAGGGAGGCCGGACCGGGACGCGAACCTGCGACCTCTGCACTGTGAAGCCGGTGTGCTAACCACTCGACTACCGGGCCGCTCCTTAGTCCAGACATGTCAAAGTAAAACCCGCAGGTCAATTTTGGCCCGCACTACAATTATATTTGGCCCGCGAGGGGTGTCATTTGACGCCCGATTTAAAACATTCTTAATTCGAGTGTCAAAACGCTGTGATGACATCTAGACGCAGCCAATAGGAGAGCAGCCGGTGCTGGGGGCGGGAGTTCTCGATGTGGAGCAGGAAGCCAAGCTTAGCTGCTGCTAAGCGATAGAACGGGTACTGCCGTCCGCGTCTTAAAAACATGAACAGAATGGAAATGGAGCAGGAAGCTAAGCTTAGCTGCTGCTAAGCGATAGAACGGGTACTGCCGTCCGCGTCTTAAAAACATGAACAGAATGGAAATGGAGCAGGCTCGATGTGGGGCAGCCACCATTTGTGGCAATTGTCCGGCAATTGCGGCAGCACGGTTGGCTGAAATACTCATTCCACTTGGCGCTGAGTTTGCCCGACGATTTGCCGACTTTGAAGCCCAAAAATGTAGATTTGAACTTTTTAGCAACCCCTTTACGTTTGATGTGAATAACACAGCAAGCAATCACCAAACGGAGCTTATTGAGCTCCGTTTGGTTGTTTTGGTTTGGATTGTGTCACGACACGCTCATGACTCTGTCGGTGCTGCGCAATTTCCACCTTACCTCCCTCACACGCTGTCCGAACTCTGTGCCCAAGCTGCGCAAATGCTCTCAATGTTCGGGAGCACATATCTGTGCGAGCTACTGTTTTCGATAATGAAGATGAACAAAACACCACATAGGACTCGTGTCACTGATGAACACCTTCATTCAGTCCTGAGGATTTCCTCTGTGCAGATCCTGACTCCAGAAATTGATGCAATTGCATGTAAAAAGCAATGCCAAGTATCTGGCTTAGCCAGGGGTCGGGAACCCGCGGCTCCGGAGCCACACGTGGCTCTTTCACCCCCCTGCTGCGGCTCCCTGCGGCTTTAGAAAATAAATAATGAGTATTCAATTTAATGTATATTATTTTAGTTCGTTCGTTTTTAAAATATAATACTAAATTTGAAGACTATGGTGATTATAAATAATCCAAAATAAAACGTATGAATTTTTTTTGTCGCGCATAATATACGTCACAACCATTGACAGTGGACGTATATCCGGTCACAACCGCCAAATTGCGCACGATTTCTTGAAATTTTCAACCCCCAGGTAGGCCAACTATGGATAAATCTAAGAAAAGAAAAGTGAAAACAGAACGTTTAATGATACGTGGGCAGATTCGTCCGCCTTCACTGCTGACGAGACGGGTTTACCGGTATGCGTAATGAGAAGTTAGCAAACAACAAAAAGTCAAATGTCGCAAGACATTTCCAGAACAAACACACAGCTTTTGCTCAAAAATATCCGGGTGGAGATGAGAGAAAAAGAGCCGTTTCGGAACTGATGTGGAAGACTGATCAGAGCAAAAATCATTTTATGAAATGGATGATCATACAGCCCTGATGTGCAGAGGCTGTGCGCTGAGGTGCAGGACCAGAAATCACATTAACCAGGTGATAAATATTGTATTTGCCATTTTGCAAATATTCTTTTTTTTCAAATAGACATTGAGTATTATATTTGGAAGTAATCTTTAACCCGTCTTTTTTTCGGAGTTTAAAATGTTTTTAAAGTATTTAAAGACAGACAGACATAAATAAATAAATAAATAAATAAATAAATAAATAAATAAATAAATGGGGCGGATGTTTTTCTGCTCTCAATGAAGATATATGCAACCCCGGACCAAGTATTGCAACATCTGGATTTGATGGGGGCCAGAGTATGCTGACTTGTGCTCTCCGAAACATATTGATCTGGATGTCGTTAACATTCATGAGAAGAGCAGACTTGGTTGCAGCTCGCTGTGATTTTGAAACATTTAGGTAATCGTCCATCTTACCCACCATCTCAAGCAACTCAAATGACAGCAATGGCCTTCGTCTCCGCCCACATCTTACGCAAGCGTTCACAGGGTTCATTCACAATGCATTTACTCTAGTGTTGTTGGATGTCCGTACAGAAAAAGGGAGGTAAGCCAAACAGTATCCCCCCCCCCCGCTATCAAACAAACCCCCCCCCCACACACGCACACACACACGCACACACACACGCACACACACACACACACACACACACACACACACACACACACACACACACACACACACACACGAAATGTTGGAAGGCTTTCCATTGCTGTCATTTGAAGGAAGGGTTCCGGGGAGGATGTTGTTTCTCTTCGAAGCCGAGTTTGGGGGTGTTGCAGCGCCACCTCATTGGAGGAAACATTTTCCAGCGTGACTTGAGGGCCTGTCCCGTTCGGGGAATTTGGCACTCAAACCAAGAGACGCTCCTTGTCTTCCGTTTGCTTTCCTCACAGTTCCTTCATCGTTGCAGCATTCCGAAAGATTGACAACATCCACCACTTTATCACTTGACAAGAGCGCAGTGTGCTCCATCAGTGGCTTGCCGCTCATGACCCAATTAGCATGTGACCGGGAGACAAGAGAATCTTTTTATCCCCTCTGCACTCAACATAACGCAGATGGAAAGCATGTGACTGAGTGACACATTCACACACCCCAAAAAAAGGAAAAGTAGGAATACCACAGCATTCCTATATTGTGTTCCCTTGTGTGGCGCAGCGGTTGCAAAAGTGCAGGCGTCACTTTCTCTTATTGTCTTTTCATCCTAGTAGAAATGTAAAGGAAAGAAATGCGAATTAATGGAGCCAATCGGTCCAATCAGCCTTCTGAGGGCCAACCAACACCTTGGCATAAGTCAGCCTCGAAAACGTGGATCGTGCTGACTCTGCCGCATAGGCTTCCAAACGACTGCGAAGAAGGGCGACAAGAACAAACAGGCTGGTCCGCGCTTGAACAAAAGCTCTCGTATGTCGTCCCCCCACCCCTTACAGTTTTCATCTGGCTCCGATTGCGAGCGGACGTGATGGCTCACGTCTGATGCCATCTAGCGGCCAATCGGGGGCGTCGCCGCTTCAGAGGGCGCTCAAACCTTTTTCGGAGCCGTTCAGTGACGTGCGGTGAGGTTCATTGCTGGTGAGTAGCGTATTCACCATTTGATTGGCAACAGTTAACGTGTTTTGTTTAAAATGTCATGTCAGCATTCTTTATATCTTCTTTTCCTTTCGGCTTTTCCCCTCAGGGGTCGCCACAGCGAATCAATGTCCTCCATCTATCCCGGTTTTGTGCATCCTCTTCTCTCACACCAGCTACCTTCATATCCTCTTTGACCACATCCATAAACCTCCTCTTCGGTCTTCCTCTCGGTCTCCTGTCTGGCAGTTCAAGGCTCAGCATCCTTCTCCCGATATAGTCACTCTCTCTCCTCTGGACATGTCCAAACCATCTCAGTCTGGCCTCTCTGACTTTCTCTCCAAAGCCTCTAATATGAGTTGTCCCTCTAATGTACTCATTCCTGATCCTATCCAACCTGGTCACTCCCAAAGAAAACCTCAACATCTTCAGCTCTGCTACCTCCAGCTCTGCTTCCTGTCTTTTCTTCAGTGGCACTGTCTCCAGTCCAAACATCATGGCTGGTCTCACCACTGTTTTATACACTTTTCCTTTCATCCTAGCTGAAACCTGATACATGTCTTGCACCGCTCTGAAATACTTTTCCGTCACTCCAGACTTCCTCATGCAATGCCACAGCTCTTCTCTGGGCACCATGTCGTACGCTTTCTCCAGATCTACAAAGACACAATGCAATTCCTTCTGACCTTCTCTGTACTTCTCTATCAGCATTCTTAAAGCAAACACTGCATCTGTCGTACTCTTTTTTTGGCATGGAGCCATACTGCTGCTCACAAATGTTCACTTCTGCTCTTAGTCTAGCTTCAACTACTCTTTCCCAGAGTTTCATTGTATGGCTCATCAACTTTATTGCTCTGTAATTAGTACAACTCTGCACATCTCCTTTGTTCTTAAAAATGAGCACGAGTACACTTCGTCTCCATTCTTCAGGCATCTGTTCACCATCATAGATCTTGTTGAATAACCCAGTCAGGAACACCACCGCCACCTCTCCAAGACACTTCCATACCTCGATTGGTAAATCATCAGGCCCAAGTGCCTTTCCCCCCTTCATCCTCTTCAGCGCCCTCCTCACTTCATCCTCGCCAATGCTTGCTACGTCTTGGTCCACAACAGTCACGTCTTCTACTCTTTGTTCCTTCTCATTTTCCTCATTCATCAATTCTTCAAAGTACGCTTTCCATCTTGCCATCACACTACTGGCACCTGTTAATACATTGCCATCTCTATCCTTAATTATCCGAACCTGCTGCAGGTCCTTACCATCTTTGTCTCTCTGTCTCGCCAGCCTGTAAAGATCAGTCTCACCTTCCTTGCTGTCCAGCCGAGCATACAAGTCATCATAGGCCTCTTGTTTGGCCTTTGCCACCTTTACTTTAACCGTGCGCTGCATCTCCTTGTACTGCTGTCTACTTTCGTCCGTCCTCTCAGTGTCCCACTTCTTCTTTGCTAACCTCTTTCTCTGTATACACTCCTGCACCTCCCCATTCCACCACCAAGTCTCCTTATCTACCTTTCTTCCACTCGATACACCAAGTACTTTCCGACCTGTGTCTCTGATTATGTTCGCTCTAGTTTGCCAGTCATCTGGAAGGACCTCTTGCCCACCCAGCGCTTGTCTTACCCCCTTCCTAAATGTCATGCAACACTCTTCCTTTTTCAACTTCCACCATTTTGTCCTCACTTCAGCCTTTGGTTTCTTCATCTTCCTCACTGCCAGCGTCATCCTACACACCACCAACCTATGCTGTCTGGCTACACTCTCACCAACCACTACTTTTCAGTCACTGATTTCCTTTAGATGGCGCCGTTGACACAAAATGTAGTCTACCTGTGTACTTCTGCCTCCACTCTTATAGGTCACCCTATGTTCCTGTCTCTTCTGAAAGAACGTATTCACAATAGCCATTTCTATTCTCTTAGCAAAGTCAAACACCATCTGTCCTTCAGCGTTCCTCATCTGGAGTCCAAACCTGCCCATCACCTCCTCATCATCTTTGTTTCTTGCGCCAACATGTCCATTGAAGTCTCCACCAATTATAACCCTCTCACTTCTTGGGATGTTCTGTATGACTTCATCGAAGTCCAACCAAAATTTCTCCTTCTCCGCCAGCTCACATCCTACTTGTGGGGCATACCCACAAACAACATTGAACATCACACCTTCAATTTCTAGCTTCAAACTCATCATTCTATCTGATACTCTTTTTACTTCTAAGACATTCCTAACAAACTCCTCTTTTAAGATAACCCCAAGTAACAAGAAAGCATCTTCTCCGAGTCTGAAGCCATTGTTTTGATTCTCGAGCAAGGCAAGATGTCTTGGCGTGACGTCACGAACAAGGGAGGACCTTCTGAAAATGAAAGTTTCTCCGATCATTTTGAAGTAGTTTTGGGAGATTTTAAGTCATTTTATTGGTGTTTTTCATTTGACTAAAAATATCAGCCTGCGTGTTTTGGGTGTTTTAGATGCGCTGAAATGTTTTTCTTATGTCAGTTAGGCAACTAAAAATGGTGTCGGTTGTCTTTTAAGAGAGAATATTACAGCATTGCACAAAATGAGGATACAAAATAACTGTTTCTTAAGACGATATACCAAGAAAAATAACAACAAACTGTAGAAAAATAGGTCATCCCTTTTGTCCGTTTGTCTCTCCAATCTCAGGATGACGGGGGTGCACGTTTCGCAGGGTTTAGCGTGGCCCCAAGGCAAAGGTGGTTCACAGCCTCTATGGGTCACCGGTAGATGTCGCTGGGGCAGGGGGTCCGGCTGAAGGAAGCGCGGCGAGCTACAACTGCTGTTGCTGCACCAGCCTCCTGTAATGTGGCATGACTTTGCTTTCCGGGAGGTAGAGCGCCATCTCCAGGGCCACCAGGATGGTGAACTCGAAGCTGATCAGCTCCCGTCTGCCGATCCTGAAGCGCTCCTCCAGCTTCTGCTCAAGACACAACAAGCACAAAGCACACGTCACTTTCATGTTTTTGTCGCCATGGTTGCTCATACCGGTTACCTTGTCCATGCTTTCATTCAATGGACGTCATCTAGTTTCAGCAGTGACTTAAAGGACAACCGACGCCTAGGGACAAGTTGTGTCCATAATTTGTAAAATCGTTTCAAATGACATCTACTGAGCGTATTTTACAAAGATTCCACCGCATATAGCTATATTTTCTGTTTTAAGACTCGCGCTGAATATTCCGGAAGTCTTGTCCGGAAGTCTTGACACATTGTAGCAGTCCTTCCATCACGTCAATACATTCTGCTGTAACTTTGTTTGGTCTGAAAACTTCGTGAAGCACCAAAAAGAGGCAGACGATGGCGACAAAGCTCCGCGTAAGGAATTAATCAGCCCATGGCGGGCTAATTAATTCATCTTCTGCCTCTTTTTGGTGCTACATTTCCCGCTCCCAGATACCTCAAAATGGCACGGAATAAATTCTTTAATCGATTGCAAACATGTATGCTTTCCTCTTCAGAACTATTTGAATCATATTCATAACTGGATGAGTAACAAGAAAGCATATTCTCCGAATCTGAAGCCATTGTTTTGATTCTCGAGCAAGGCAAGACGTCTTGGTGTGACACCACGACCAAGGGGGCGGGACCTTCTGAAACTCGCCATCCCGAGGTCATTTTGCAGTAGTTTTGGGACATTTTAAGTATTTTTTATTGGTGTTTTGCATTTGACTAAAAATATCAGCCTGTGTGTTTTGTGTATTTTAGATGCTATAAAATGTTTTTATAATGTCAGTTAGGAAACAAAAACATGGTGTCGGTTGTCCTTTAAGACCCCTCCCCCACCCCCTGAAAACAGTGATTAAATCATCCGCGCAAGAAAATGGGAGCTGTAATCCCGCAAACCCATCAGTTGCAAATGCACCCTTTCCAAAAGACTGAAGGTTTGCAACAAAACACCGTCTAATAGGACAGTACAGTAATCCCTCGTTTTTCGCGGCAATGGGGGCCAGAACCACCGGCGAGAGACAAAAATCCACGAAGTAGAGTTTTCACCCCCACACAGTCATGTACAAAAGCTGAGTCAGTCATAAAAAAATTTCTGAACTTAATTTTTCCTGAAAATAAACCCGCAATAAGTGAACTGAAATGTAGCAAGGGGTCTCTGTCGTACATTCTCAACGTGATACAGCTGAACCAAGAGACAAGCTTTATGTGTTGCATTGGAATCCCATTTTTTAGAACAGATTTTACAATTCATGCCTCGCTTCCCTTATCTTAACGGACAACCAACGTCACCTTTTTGTTTCTTAACTGACATCAGAAAAACGTTTTATAGCATCTAAAATACCCAAAACATGCAGTATGATATTTTTATTCAAATGCAAAACACCAATAAAAATGACTTAAAGTCTCCCAAAACTACTTCAAAATGATCTGAGAAACTTTCATTTTCAGAAGGTCCCGCCCCCTTGTTCGTGACGTCACGCCAAGACGTCTTGCCTTGCTCGAGAATCAAAACAATGGCTTCAGATTCGGAGAATATGCTTTCTTGTTACACCTCCAGTTATGAATATGATTCAAATAGTTCTGAAGAGGAAAGCATACATGTTTGCAATCGATTAAAGAATTTATTCCATGCCATTTTGAGGCAATATTGGGGAGAAACGATCACCAGAAAAGAGGCACAAAATGGCGACCTCCTGTGGCCACCTCCGCTTCCACAGGCTGATAAATTCCTTATATGGAGCTTCGACACCCTCTTCTGGCGGCTCTTGGGTGCAACACAAGGTTTTCAGACCAAACAATACAGCAAAATACATTGACGTGATTGAAGGACTGCTACAATGTGTCTTTTTTTTGGTCAGGGCCGTTCCTTTAGTGACGTCACATACGGACTAGTCATCAACTCAAAAACAAGACTTGCTGAATATTCAGCGCTAGTCTTAAAATGTAAAATATAGCTATATGCGGTGGAATCTTTTAAAAATACGCTCAGTAGAAGTCATTTGAAACCATTTTACAAATTATGGACACAACTTGTCCGGAGACGTCGGTTGTCCTTTAATGGAAAAGAACAACGAGTATCCGCAACAGAAATTAGCACTAATATTTTTTTAATCCACCTTGTTACATAAAATTGGTGTGTGTGTGTGTGTGTGTGTGTGTTTGTATGACTACTCTTGTGAGGACCGCTAACATTTTATACCATCCGTAGTGAGGACATTTTTGACAAGTGAGGACCTTGTTGACCTCACAAGTTTTTCATTCTAAAGGCTTCTAGAGCAGTGGTCCCCAACCTTTTTTTGCGCCACGGACCGGTTTAATGTCAGACAGTATTTTCACGGACCGGCGGATAAATACAACAGAATAAAATGATACCTACATGACCTACACAAGCGTTTTGACATGCGACAAGAGTGAGTCATAGACGGATGTAATCTGGTAATTTTTCATTTTTCAAAATAAAACTTAGTTCGGACTCAGATCATAAATAAAATGTAAATTATGTAAATTATTTATTCTTTCTGCGCGGCGCGGTACCAAATGACCCACGGACCGGTACCGGTCTGCGGCCCAGGGCTTGGGGACCCTGTTCTAGAGGGTCTATATATGCATCTGTTAAAGTTTCAAAGAGGTACTCACAAATTCACCCAAAATGATTTTTGGTGTGTATTTTCATTTCACTTGGATACACACACTTTTTACTCACTGTGAGTGTTTATGTTATGCTAGCTATTTATTTGCGATCAATTTGCTATCTGTCTAGCTACCTAGGTAGCGATCTATTTGCTATCCATTTTCTATTAGTTAGCTACCTAGCTGGCAATATATTTGCTATCTTAGCTAGCTACCTACCTATCTATTTGCTATCCATTTGCTATCTTGAGAGTTTTGAAAGGCGCTTAGAAATGAAATGTATTATTATTAGCTATCTGGCTAGCTAGCTAGCTATGTAGCTGGCTATTAGCTATATGGCTGTCTAGCTAGTTAGCTAACTGACTATCTGGATATCCAGTAGCTATCTGTTAGCTAGCTGGCTAGCTTTCTCTCTATTTGAGTTACTTCCGGGTTGAGTGAACGCTAGCGCATGTGGCTGCTGCTTCTCAACCGCAGAAAAACCGATCCTGTGACTGTAAAGCAACCTTGAGAGTTTTGAAAGGCGCTTAGAAATTAAATGTATTATTATTATCATTATTATGTTTTTGTGTGCATGGTTAATGAGAGGAAAAAAGGAAAAGGTTCATACCACAAAAAGTAAAACCATATCAAAGTCAAAAGTCAAAGTCAGCTTTATTGTCAAATATGCCAATATGCATGACATACAGCACAGATGAAATTATTATTATTATTATTATTTATATTATTATTATTATTATTATATTTTAACCACATTCACTACAGGGGTGAGGACTTTGAATGTATCCATTCAGAAACCTCACTCCTGCTGTTATTTCAGTTTCAAGTCCACTTTTTATTGCTTTGTTTTTAAAGAAGTTGAAGTGGGAAATGGGGTAACGTTTAGTGTTCAAATGTAACACTAGTTCTTCTCTAAACTTATCAGCAACGGTGGTCCTCATTCCTTATCTCGAGTTATCCGGACCTCACAAAACCATTGAAACAGGAATGTGTGTGTGTGTGTGTGTGTGTGTGTGTGTGTGTGTGTGTGTGTGTGTGTGTGTGTGTGTGTGTGTGTGTGTGTGTGTGTGTGTGTGTGTGTGTGTGTGTGTGTGTGTGTGTGTGAATTTGTTTCTTACATCGATGAGATGTTTGACTTCCTGTTTCCTTAGATCGCTGCTGATTTTAGCGGCCAAAAGGAGGCAGGCAGTCGACACCAACTTCCTGTTCAATCAAGTGAAACAAAGGGGAGGTATGAATTGACCTCATTTGAAAATCAACACAACTTGACCTGTAATGACGACACGAGTCGCCATGCCCAGTTGACATTTTATGTGATTTATTTATTTATTTATTTATTTATTTATTTATTTATTTATTTTAGTAAGTGGGGACTTTCTGCACTCAGCGGTTATCGATTGCGTGCGGGCTCCTCTCCGGTAGGCCAACACAAAAGCGGTTTTACCTGTTGTGTTTGTTGAGTCGCCCTTGCAGCACCAACTTCTCAAAGTAGACAAAGGCCAGGGCGATGGTGGCAGGCTGTAGGCCGCAATCCTCACCTACCGACCGCATTTCTCGCTTCAGACTGAGACGCAGGGGACAAAAGATCCTGAGTGATTTTGGGAGCGACCCGACCCCCATATTTCCCTCGGGATTGTCACTTTACCTGCGGATTTTACTCAGGGTGAGTTTGATGTGTGGGAACTTGTCCTTGAACATCTCGTTCATGTCTTTCTTCAGATCGGACGGTTTGACGTATTCGATGACGGTGGTCTGCGAGAAAGAGAAGGAAGCGAAAGGAACCAAGTGACGGCTCAAATCTCAAGTCTGGATCAACGTTGGCATTGACGAGTGGAGGTCATCGCGAAAAGGCTTCTCACCATGTAAGAGGCAAAGATCAGCACCCGCTTGTGTTTCCCGCAAGGCCACTGGGGGTCACTGAGAACGTTGGGGTCGTAATCGCTCAAATCCTCTGTTCCTGCGAAAGGCAAAGAGACACGTGTGGAAAATCCGGGGCACCCTAGGGGGGGGGGGGGGGGGGGGGGGGCTGGAGAGCAATTTGGGAACCAGGGTCTGCGAGACACCTCAGTCACTTTGCAAGGAGGGCCGCCAACACTTTTTTCTCTTTTTGCAAAAGCGGAGTTTGAAATAATGTCTGCCCGGAGGCCCAGGGCGTACAACTTTTACGTCGGGCGTACAACTTTCAAAACATCTCGGCCCGGGTGGCCGACAACTTCTTCAAGAAAAAAATAGTTTTTTTTCAAATCAAACGTTTGTTTTATTCAATAAAGCAAAAGCTACAAGCAAGCCGCTACAAGCCACGTGGACACCTCTTACTAAGCGCCTTTCAAAACTTTAAAGTACACTTTCCAGTCACTGTATAGTCCGAAGCACGAAACAAGCTTCTGATTGGCTGCCGTGCCGAGTATGCAAATTGCCAAACGAATGTTCGTCCTTCCTTAATAAAAACAATCCTTAATACTTTACAACAATGCTTTTTTGTGATTAATCGTCTTATTGTGTTTCAAGTGAAAAATGGGGCAGGCCACTTGTGTCTGCCCTGGTGTCCGCTAACTTTTTGGTGTCCGCTAACTTTTTGTCATGAGTTTCAGACACTGATTTGACAACTATTTGACTACTGCGAAAGATTGTCACTCGTCTGGCCCTTTGATGACAAAAACTCTCTCACTCAAGTTGGTCTTTGGACGTGCAAATAACCAGAGCCAGCTTGTTTTGTCACTTTTGCCATCAGCGGAGACAAAATGGAGATGAGATCATCATCGCACCCTGGTGGGTGGGTGTGTGCGTGCGTGTGGGGGTGTTCTACCGAGGTCAAGTCCCATCGCACCGTTGGGCCGAGTCGGAGGGAAGCCGCCGGCCGGTGTGTCGCGCGGGCTCCTGGACGAAAGGGGAACCTGCGGCGTCAGGTCGGCGGGGGACGAGGGTCTGTGCCGGACCAGGGCGTCAGTGGGGTACAGGAAGCGGGCGTACGATACTGACTGGACAGGGGGCAAAAAGAGGGTCATGTGGCGGCGGCGTTTGGCCACGCGGGCGGCGGCACGCGCACATACCCGGCTGTTCGTCTCCAGGCGGAAAGCCTCCGCTGCCGTCATCTCCAAGGAGGTGGAAATATTTCCTGCTGAGTGTCTTCGCCGGGGGTGGCTCAAGGTGGGCTCACTAGAGACGGGGGCCACATGGAGAAAGACATTTGTTGGACCGGCAGGCGATTCAAAGCAACGCCATCAGGCCACTGCGCTAACCGCTGGACTGAAATAAAGTTGAATTGAAAATCTCCGATTTTGGGCCAGGTCTCACAGACAGATCAGAATCAGAAAGCCTTTGATGGTCCCACGATGAGGGAAATTTGGCACTGACGCTGATGTCCTCATCGGGCCTGTTTCTTTCTGTACGGCAGGGGTGTCAAACTCATTTCACATCGTGGGCCACATATGGCCTCGGTAGATGTCAAGTGGGCCGGATATTATGTCTTTCATTAGTTTTGGTGTAAAGAAGCACAAGAGCATTAGGAAAATGATGACATTTAATGAACATTCCTTTTCCATGAACATTGCATTTTGTTTCATGAACAAATGTGCAATTTACTTTTATCATTCACATATATGCATTGCATATATGCGAATGATATTGCATATATGTGAATGCATTACTTTTCCCACCGATTCTACAACGGCACAAAACTTGAACAATAAAATGATATCGAAAAATATAGCCATGCAATTTAACATGAAATGAGATTTATAAAGGAAAGCATTGTTTTTCTTCTTGATATTTGGCATCTTTTGGCCTGTACAAGTGCATCAGTATCAGGTGTCATGTCCTGATTAGCTGACACTTTCACAATGTCATTTGAGTGCTTGTTTGTGAGCTTAGAACACATTTTCTTTGATTGATATTCATTACTGAGAAGATTTGTTCACAAAGGTAGGTTGTTCCAAACATGCACAAAACTTTGGCAGCAAGGGCTGTTAATTTGGGGTACCCTGGTGCAAAAAACTAAAAATTCTGTCTCAAGTTCACCAAATACCCGAAAACGTTTCTCAAACTCCCACAGTAATCCTGCAATCTTATCTTTGTACCGCTTCATGTCTGCATCAGGTCTGGTCACACACACATTGAAAATTCTACACACCTTATCTACTTTTCTCCGTTTGGATCATGACATTTTGGCTAACGAGGGTGTTGAAACACACAAAAACTCCGCTGTTTTCTACTACGCTGATCGAAACAGCACCACTCTGCTACCTAGTGGACAATCCTTGAATTGCACCTCATTAAAAATATGAATTCCATGTTTGTGCATTTTTTTTCACTGATGGCCTGATAAAACCTCATTGTTTGACACCACTGCTGTACGGTATTGTTTTTGTCATTTGGGCCCTTGGCAGCCGTTTTTTGACTTTGGAACATACAAGTCCACTTTGCAAATATGCTTTTCTCACAAATGTCTCGGGCCTTACCAAAAGTAAAAGGTGACTTACCTGAGGTAAAAACTTTCTCCGTAGGGCAGAACAGAGAAGGCCGCACACAGGGATCGTTTGGCGCAGATCAACACGATCCTGAAAACAACAAAAGGCACACGCCGTGACCAATCCTGTTCCAACGGCTCCAGATCTTCTTCTGCTTTTCCTTTCAGCTTTTTCCTTCAAGGGGTCGCCACAGCAAATCAGTGTCCTCCATCTTTAGAGGTTTGATCCACATGTTTGTTTTGGCCAAGCTTTTACGTCGGATGCCCTTCCTGACATAACCCTCTGTATTTATCAGGGCTTGGAACCGGCACAAGAAGACATATGTCCCTTTCTGGATACAGAACAAGCAACTCGCTCAGTAAAAGGCTCCCAAACACAAAATGGTAATCGGCACAGCAACATTCAAAAAAGCAAAAACTATACTCCCCATTTGATGACAATGCTCTGATCTTACAGTGCGATGGGCATCTCTTTCCTTACATTACATCACAAACAGAACTTCAGTGCTTTAAGATGCTTTATCTTCCAATCACTGTATTTGAGAATGTGAAATGCACATACGGTAATGGGGACTATTTTGTCCACTAGGTGGCTCTTAGAATAAAAATACAGTAAAGTCTCGTTATATCGATATCGGTTATATCATAGTACCGCTTATTACGATATTATTTTCATTTCCCTTGCACATTTCTAGTCTTTTTATGTATAATTAGTACCGTTTAGTACGCTACCCGGTTATTACGATAATCCGGTTATTACGGTGCTCCTTTTCATCCCCCGCCGGCCATTTTTGTTGTTTATATCGATATATCCGTCACGCCATTGGTCAACTTGGTCACGTGTCTTGTTACGTGAGCCGCCATCGGTCGCGCTATTGGTCGACTTGGCCGTGTGACTTTGTCACGTGACACGCCATCGGTCGCGCCATTGGTCAACTTGGTCACGTGTCTTGGTTACGTGTCACGCCATCAGTCGCGCCATTGGTCGACTTGGTCAGGTGACTTGGTTACGTGCCCAGCACCCGTGTAGCAGAGCCTTTTTCATTTTCAGACGCTAGCTCGTGTGTAGCAGACGAGATTGAAGTGTTTGTGTTAAAAGGTAAAAATGGGAAGCAGAAGAAGATTGATGACTTTTTTTAAATTGTATACATAATACAGTGGCGGCCCGGTAGTCGAGTGGTTAGCACACCGGCTTCACAGTGCAGAGGTCGCCGGTTCGCGTCCCGGTCCGGCCTCCCTGTGTGGAGTTTGCATGTTCTTCCCGGACCCGCGTGGGTTTTCTCCGGGTCCTCCGGTTTCCTCCCACACTCCAAAAACATGCTTAGCAGGCAGATTGACCACTCCAAATTGTCCCTAGGTGTGAGTGTGAGAGTGACTGTTGTACGTCCTTGTGTGACCTGCGATTGGCTGGCAACCAATTCAGGGTGTCCCCCGCCTTGTGCCCGAAGACAGCTGAGATAGGCTCCAGCAACCCCCGCGACCCTAATGAGGAATAAGCGGTACGGAAAATGAGACGAGATGAGAGACATAATACAGTAAGATGTAAGCGTTGCAGTTTCCCTGTTGTGTTATGTACATGCCCACTGTACTGTATATGAATGCAATCGTTTTTTGCAACAATGTTTCTTGTTTTGTCTGCTGAAGCGCGATGATTTAGAAAATTATTAACTTTCCATACTGTGTATTAAAGGACAGCCGATGTCACTTTTTATTCAAATGCAAATAAAAATGACTTCACGCCAAGACGTCTTGCATTGCTTGTGAATCCAAACAATGGCTTCAGATTCGGATAATATGCTTTCTTGTTACACATCCAGTTATGAATATGTTTCAAATACACTGTAGTTCTGAAGATTAAAGCATACATGTTTACAATCATTAAAGAATTATATGTGCCATTTTGAGGCAACATTGGGGGAACATCTCACCCAAAAAAAAGGAAGCTAATGGCCAGCTCCGTTTCTTATATGGCGCTTGGCTGCCCTCTTTTGGCGGCTTTTGTTTAATGCAGTTCGGCACAGGATCGGATATATCGATAGTCCCGGTTATATCGATATTTTTTCGGACTCCCTTGAATATCGATATAACGAGACTTTACTGTAGTATGAATTATAATTATCAAATTTACACATCGTACTGACCTATTTAAAGGTTTAATATGGATGAGTGGATGATTTAAAAAAAATGATTAGTGTATTAAAATGATATTTCGCAATGTAACATACCTATTTTCACTCTTTTTGATGTATTTATATTTTAAAATGAATGATTTCATTTAAATTTAAAAAGTATTTAAAAAAATGACATCGAACATAGCATCCTTTTTTTTAATTGAAACAATAGAGGGACTAAATAATGTAGTTAAAGTCATGCAATTAAAACATGAAAATACATTTTAGCTGTTTTAAAAATTGCAGATTTTTATAATGTCCTTCCGTTATAAAATATGTTATGTTGATTCCAAATGTCAAGACAACTGTGGGTGTGTTTTTTCCAATAATATAGAAAACATTGCCCTTTTACAATAAAACGACCTCTCAAGCATGTTAGTTAATAGCGCCCCCTGCTGGCTGGAAAGCATACGTCCATCCATATGTCTGTGTGCAAGTGTGAGTGACCACCACTGTTGATCAGGCTGACCGGGGCGCCAAAGAGATAATCACCCTCTAAGGACTGCAGTCCTTTCCAAATGACACCCCTTGTCTTTGCGGAAGGTGACCGACGGGATAGACAAAGGGACGGTGGACGCTCGGTGTTTACCTTTGTTGAAGAACATGGATGCCACCTGGCCCATCTCCATGCGCTCGTTAATGTCAAAATAGTCCATGGAACTGCCGGAACGTTACTACTCCAGATGCGACCCGAAAAGTCATGACCGGGCCACCGATCTCGCATTGTAAGACTTTGGTGCTCATTTTGGTCCCGGCAGCGGTAGCTCGTGTCGCTATGTTTTTTTCTACAAGGAGTCCGTCTCCTCTTCTTTTCCTTACGGCTTTTCCCCTCAGGGGTCGCCACAGCGAATCAATGTCCTCCATCTATCCCGGTTTTGTGCATCCTCTTCTCTCACACCAGCTACCTTCATATCCTCTTTGACCACATCCATAAACCTCCTCTTCGGTCTTCCTCTCGGTCTCCTGCCTGGCAGTTCAAGGCTCAGCATCCTTCTCCCGATATAGTCACTCTCTCTCCTCTGGACATGTCCAAACCATCTCAGTCTGGCCTCTCTGACTTTCTCTCCAAAGCCTCTAATATGATTTGTCCCTCGAATGTACTCATTCCTGATCTTATCCAAGCTGCTCACTCCCAAAGAAAACCTCAACATCTTCAGCTCTGCTACCTCCAGCTCTGCTTCCTGTATTTTCTTCAGTGGCACTGTCTCCAGTCCAAACATCATGGCTGGTCTCACCACTGTTTTATACATTTTTCCTTTCATCCTGGTGGAAACCCTCCTATCACACATCACACCTGACATTTTTCTCCAGCCACTCCAGCCTGCCTGGACACGCTTCTTCACCTCTTTTCCACACTCTCCATTGCTCTGGACAGTTGACCCCAAGTACTTAAAATCCTCCACCTTCTTTATATCTTCTCCCTGCAGCATCACTCTTGCACTTGGATCCCTCTAATTCACACACATATATTCCGTCTTGCTGCGACGGATCTTCATTCCTCTCCTTTCCAGGGCATATCTCCACATCTCTAGTTTCTCCGCCACCTGTACCCTGTTCTCGTTACAGATCACAATGTCATCTGCAAACATCATGGTCCAAGGAGATTCTTGTCTAACATCGTCTGTCAACCTGTCCATCACCATAGCAAACAAGAAGGGGCTCAGAGCTGATCCCTGGTGGAGTCCCACCTCCACCTTGACACAATGCAATTCCTTCTGACCTTCTCTGTACTTCTCTATCAGCATTCTTAAAGCAAACACTGCATCTGTCGTACTCTTTTTTTTTGGCATGAAGCCATACTGCTGCTCACAAATATTTACTTCTGCTCTTAGTCTAGCTTCAACTACTCTTTCGCAGAGTTTCATTGTATGGCTCATCAACTTTATTCCTCTGTAATTAGTACAACTCTGCACATATCCTTTGTTCTTAAAAATGGGCATGAGTACACTTCATCTCCATTCTTCAGGCATCTGTTCCCCATCTAAGATCTTGTTGAATAACCCAGTCAGGAACACCACCGCCACCTCTCCAAGACACTTCCATACCTCGATTGGTAAATCATCCGGCCCGAGTGCCTTTCCCCCCTTCATCCTCTTCAGCGCCCTCCTCTCTTCATCCTTGCTCATGCTTGCTACGTCTTGGTCCACAACAGTCACGTCTTCTACTCTTTGTTCCTTCTCATTTTCCTCATTCATGAATTCTTCAAAGTACTCTGTCACGGCTTGGAATTGAAGCAGATTCATGTAGGACAGGAGATGTGAGACAATCTCTTTTCGTCAATGGATGCTACAGCTTCGTGTTTGCTTTCAACATTTAGCCTGTACTAGACGTGCACATTCCACCATGATGTCCCTGATCCACTGCTGAAAAGGATGTTTTAATCCTATCCTCTTTCATCTAGAACTGCTTCATATCACAAAGAGGGTACAGTAAGTGCTGAAGAATGAATGACTCTCTGTGTCTTTGTGTTGTCATATTATTTGTTTTTTTTTTTTTTTCCCAAGATAGCGGAGCGTGAACACGCAGCGGCTCCTCTCTCTCGCGGCAAATTGGCGTTTTCGTGTTTATTATGTTTGTCAAAGTGCCTTGCATGCTGGGTCCGAGAGGACAGTAATTTCATCTGTGCTGTATGTCATGCATATTAGCATATTTGACAATAAAGCTGACTTTGACTTTGAGACACATCTGGACGACAGAGTACGACCATTCATTGTTGAAGTGTTCCGCTTAAAGGACAACGGACACCATTTTTTTGTTTTCTAACTGACATCAGAAAAACGTTTTATAGCATCTAAAATACCCAAACCATGCAGGCTGATATTTTTAGTCAAATATAAAACACCAATAAAAATGAGTTAAAGTGTCCCAAAACGGTCCCACCCCCTTGTTCGTGACGTCACGCCAGGACATCTTGCCTTGCTCTATAATCAAAACAATGGCTTCAGATTCGGAGAAGATGCTTTCTTGTTACTCATCCGGTTATGAATATGATTCAAATAGTTCTGAAGAGGAAAGCATAAATGTTTGCAATCGATTAAAGAAGTCCTTCTGTATCTATTCGAGTCGTCAGGACTACAATGTAGAGTCCCAGAAAATGCACAAGATGGCACCCAAGCTCCGTTGGAAATGGGTTGTTGATTTGTCTGCTGGGAATTTCGTTACATCGATATTCTCGGGAGTCTGAAAAAATATCGATATAACCGGACTATCGATATATCCGATCCTGCGGCATGTACATTTTCTCCTTGCGTTCATAGAAATAGTATCGTAATAAGCAGTACTATCGATATAACCGATATCGATATAACGAGACTTTACTGTACTATCAAATAGTAGTCTTGGTGCAACACACAACGATTCACCATTGCGTTATTTATGTGTTTTCCTTCTACTTTTGCCATCAACACGGATCAACACGAAGTTTTCAGACCAAACAAAGTACCCAAAATGCATTGTGTGTCGCTTTCTCGGTCAGGGGCGTTCCTGACGTGATGTCACGTCAGGAATCGTCACCAACTCAAAAACAAGACCTCCTGAATATTCAGCGCAAGTCTTAAAACGTAAAATATAGCTATATGCCGTGGAATCTTTGTAAAATACGCTCAGTAGAAGTCATTTGAAGCGATTTTACAAATTATGGACACAACTTGTCCGGACGCGTTGGTTGTCCTTTAAGATTCGGGCAGAGCTCATCGTTTGACATGACATTGTGCCAATGAAATTGTGACAAGTGACGCCGATCACGGTGAGGATTTATTTTGGAACAACCGCCGCAAGTCTATGATGACGCCACGGCTCGCGTCAGGTCCGTCCGTCTGCATCGAAGCTTAAGAATAGAACACAAGAGCTGCTAACGCAATCACAAGGGGTTTGGGGTGATGCAGAAATCACTAGTTTGGAAAGCGCTTCAAATAGGAGATCGCAAGACTTGAACATTTCATGTGCAGGAGAATAGCTTCACCCCAGCAAAACATTCCTTCTGCAGCACTTGTGAGCACCCGCTTTCAGAAAAATGGGCAGAAGCAAATTTGATTTGCTGATTGGGTGTCCCAGAAGGCAATCTTTTGCAAGTCTCGAAAGATCAGCCCCGCTAATTCTGCAAGCGGCAGGCGGGAAATGCCAAGTTCAAAATGTTGACAGAGGCGCTAACTTAGCTGCGCGCTTTTCGCGTTTTGGTCTCACCTGCTGCCTCTCGTGTCGTACTGCTTCATGTTTTTGATGAAGTGGATCTTCTTGGTGTGTCGCGGCTGGGGAGAACCGCCTGAGAGATTTCGGGTCCTGGGGGGAGAAAGTCGGAAATCAAGACCTCAAAGAGCAACACCGAGGCAAAGCGGCTTGGTTCCAAAGAAAGCAGATCTGGGCTCAGCCGAGGAGCCCGCACCGCACCCTGGTGAAACGACCCCTCTGCTTCCTCCTCGGTGGTCTATTCTAGTCGCAAAGCCCTGAGCACGTCAACGTTTCCCTACCTGTCAATTTATAGCTGCCCTTTTAAATGATTACAATTCCTGTATAAAAGTTGTAGTTCGCATTCATGATGTGACATGATAAAAAAACGCTAACAAGCGGAAATTCAGGTAGATTAACGCGCGTGCTTACGTTAAGCTTTTATCAATAAGACCGTATAATAATAATAATAATAATAATAATAATAATAATAATAATAATAATAATCCATCCATTTCCGTACCGCTTATTCCTCATTAGGGTCACGGGGGGGGGGGGGGGAGAACATGCAAACTCCACACAGGGAGGACGGACCGGGACGCGAACCAGCGACCTCTGCACTGTGAACTGGAGCCTATCTCAGCTGTCTTCGGGCACAAGGCGGGGGTGGTTGCCAGCCAATCGCAGGGCACACAAAGACGTACAACAGTCACTCTCACACTCACACCTAGGGACAATTTGGAGTGTTCAATCTGCCTGCCATGCATGTTTTTGGGATGTGGGAGGAAACCGGAGGACCCGGAGAAAACCCACGCGGGTCCGGGGAGAGCATGCAAACACCACACAGGGAGGCCGGACCGGGACGCGAACGGGTGACCTCTGCACTGTGAAGCCGGTGTGCTAACCACTCGACTACCGGGCCGCCCCCTAATAATAATAATAATAATAATAAATTTCATTTATATAAAATCTTATGTATAAAAAAGTATCTACGTTTGAGGATTACTTTTGCTGGTTTGCCGTGATTGGCGGCAACATTGTCGTTGCACATTTTTGTGTGCATTTCAACAACCAGGGCGAACGGATTTAAAACGTCAAAAATGTGATCACAGTCCGTTTTGGCAGCTGAACGTCTGAGGCTAGAAAGTGACAGTGAAGCCCTGAAAGTCTGCCATTGGCCCCATGCAGGGTGGGGGTGTGTTTGTGTGCTTGTTATAGTTTCTTGCAAATTGATGGAAAGAAAGCAAAGGCTAGCGCAGTCCTTCCTTCCTTCCTTAGCCAGTCCAAGCGTTTGCCGCGGCGTCGGCAATCTGCTTGAGGCTGAGCGGTGACATTCACCTCGGGGATTAAAAAGAAAAAAAGCAGGCCAAGGAGGATCGGCTCAATGACATCACAGCCGTTATGCAAACGCCGTGACGTCGGCACGTTCGCTTGCTGTGGACTCCAGTCGTGTGCATTCCCACGTGGTGGTGGTGGTGGGGGGGGGGGGGGGGTTGTTGAGCGTGCGTGTGTTAATGTGTGTGTGAGGCAAAGACACGATTGGGGAAATTTCATGATTGATATCACCTGCGAAACGAGCTGATCATGTGATACCCGGAAATTGTGAATTCTTTTTAAGAGCATGCGCAGAATAATATGTTTGTCGAGTTCCCAGACCAATGATTGACACGGCTGCGCATCATTTTTCTCTCGTGAGTACTTTCGATCGCTACGAAAAGTTACCATTTAGGTGACTGTTAAAACGCTAGGACTGCTGCCAGAATGACTAGGGCAACAGGGGTGCAGTGGGGGGGGGGGGGGGTCACACTCGGTCTCATGTAAACATTTCTAAAATCCTCTAGCACACAAATAACCCCCCACCTCCTCCACCCATCCCGGGCACCGACCGCGACCTCAACGTGACCTTTCCTAGCCAGAACTCCCAAACCTTTGCTTCTTTTCACAAGGGAGGTGGGGGGATAATCACCACCATCAGAGTCCTTCTCATTCAAAGCAAATCAAAACTCTGCAAACGGTTTTGCCAACCTCCGTGGGAGGTAAGAGCGAGACCGAGCGCTCATGTGAGGAAGCCCCCATCTAAATCTGTCCCGGCATCCACGAGATGCGGGGATAGTGACCCGCAGCGATCCTCTCCCGTGAGAACCCGGCGACTTGTTTCCTCTCTCCCAGATGTTGGGGAAACTTCCGTGGGAATGGAAACATTTCTGCTAAAGGCGAAAATTGCCGTTGACGTCAACCACCCTGGATGGACGCTCAACTCTTCAAAGCCCCCCACCCCCTACTTGAAAGTACAAGCGTTCCAATCACAGCACATTTCACGAGCCCGCGTTCAATGCAATTTGACGTTTTGGTGCCACGGGCACGCGAAAAACTTCCGAACGCTCATTGACTCCGCTGATCACGTGTCCTGTTTGCATCTGCGTGAGGAGGAAAAACATTCTGCGCTCATTTGACTTGACGCTATCTTTGGTTTTGTCGTCCCCCACTTCCTCTCGACAGTCGTGCACCAACGAACCCCCCCACCCAACGGCCACTCGACCGAAGCACCACCGAGCTTTCTAGATTCTCCCATTCAACAATCCCCCGTGGTTGTGCTTTTATCACCCGGCGCATATTTGCACTTGACCTTTGTTTTTAACAAAAAAAAAGTTGTTGATATAGTGTGAGCAAAGTAATCAAACGCGACATCGTTTACCCATCGGCCCAGCTTTTGGTTTTGAGGTGACTGGCGTCTTTCTTGCCCCCCTACCCCCAAGTGATTTAACCCTTATATTATGTTGATTATGTTGTGGGTAATATTTAACCGTATGTAAAGATCCACACAAAACAGTCAACAAAATGTTGTGTGTGGATCTTTACAAATAACTGTTGTGTGTTTCTGATATGTTATAAACATACTTGAAAAGAGAACCAACACATTTTCTGTCCCATTTGGATATTTTAGGACGGTTTTGAAGAAAGAAAAATTAAAGGACATCCAGTGCTTTAGTCAACACAACAACAGAAACGGGTTATATTGAGGGTTAAGAAACGCCACTCGTCTTGCGAATGACGGACGAACGAACAAACAAGAAGTTGTTCTCCGGGCTCGTCCGTCCCTCACCTTTCCGGGGACAGCGAGTTGCAGCTGTGCACAGAGAGCAGCGTGGACGACTTCCGCGGCGCCACGGGCGAAGGCAGCGAACTGACGTTGGACGGCGACGGCGAGAGCAGGTGGCTGTCGGCCCCGGAGGGCGCCGAGTCCCGCCGGCGGCCGAGCAGCAACTCCGGGCTCCCCGCGTCGGAAGGCAGGACGACGATGGGCAGCGCAGCCAGGAGCCCGGCGGTACCTGTCTGCCGCGTCTTCGTCGCCGTATTGGCCTCCCCGCAGCCGACGGAGGCCGACCGACTCGCCGGCTCCGGCTCGCTGGGCTCCGGGACGGCGTCTTGGCGCCGCTCGGCCGAGCCGCTGCGCACGGGGCGGCCGTCCAGCGATATGTTGGAGAGGAACAAAAGCGCGGCTCGCCTCCGGTTTGAATACTCGCGGTTCCTCCGTATGTGCTCCCGCGTTTGGCTTTTTGCGGCGGGCCCGTGCTTGCCGCAGGCGGCCGCCGCCATGCTGCGCTTCCCGGCGCCGAGGTCGTCTGCTCGGGAATCGCACTCCCAACTGTCAAATCCCTTTTACCCGGCGCGAGAGGGCTTAAAACCCCTCCTGCGCTCCCATTGGATCAAAAACCGGCCTACGGCATGACGTCACCTACGTGGTCTTCCGGGACGAGACAAAGCATCACCGGAAAAACAAACAAAACAAAACAAAACACACGATGACTGTCAGGAAACAAGTACCCCAATTTTACGTCATTTAACTGGACTAGAAGCGCTGAGTTGGATACTTTATTCCACTGAGAGCGAGAACGAGCCACTTATCAGGAAGTGACTCATGTGAAATGACACATTGGCTCAAATGACCTTTCACAAGTTCTGATGAACTGTGACTGGTTTCACGTGAAAACACTAATCGTGTTCATGATTCTTCAATTTGATAACCATCTGATCCGTATGCATACTTTATTTCTATCAATCCATATGTTTTTTTAAATTCTCCCAAATTGTGCAGAATATGCCACCAGCGGTGAGCTAATGGGGGTCACGGGCTCGTCGCTGACTTTTTCACAGGGTTCGTAAACGGGTATAACCAGCTTGGCTAATTCTGGGAGCGACTACCTAAAAGCGACTATCGAAAGAGATGTCACCGTGTGGATGTGTTGTTTGTAATGGCGGGATGGTGAGGCAAAGTCGCGGCATTGACTTTGCCCCACAGCTGCTTTGATTAGCCGTCAGCGCTTCGTTGTTATGAAAGCACAGAGGATTTGCTCGCACTGATCCTCTCACTGACACTGCCGCCACTGAGCCGACGGGCAAACCTGCTCCGCCGCGGCGGTTGGAACACTAAATATAGCTGTCAGGTGGAATTTTCAGTGTGGATTTTCATCTTTGACTCTGATGGCCACCCCAGGGTGGCTGGATAAAGGTCAGAGCCCAGTACCTACAGTCCTCGGCCTACATGACGTCATGCATGTTCACCCCCAATGTGGTGTCCTGAATTTGCATTTCTCCAGGGAAAAATGTTAATCCACTCTAGCTGGAAAGGGGAGTTGCGCACACGCAGGGAAAATTCCTGACTGCCTTCCCCTATCATCGCACGGCTGAGGGAAGATTCAAAGACAAGCCAGAGCTTGCCCTTACGAGTGACGCTCACAAAAGCAATGAAGATCACGTGAGGAATCACGAGCACTTGACTGACATAGCGTGTTTTATGTTTTTTTTTTCGGCACACGGACTGGTCCCTCAGATGGCACAGGAACGGCGCCGTTCCATGTCAACGGGCTGCTGACAGCAGCCCAGGGGCAGTTGCAAAGAATCAATGACGGCGATCTAATCCCCAGATCAACGTGGCTCTCGTGTCATCTGGTTGCTGTCACGTTGGCACGGCAACACAACGAGCAAGTGCGCTGTTATCCTCATATTGTGCAATGCTGTTATATTCTTTATTAAGTATAATATATAAATGAGGCATAACGCTGGATTTTGTTGAGCGGCTCTGGCAACCCAGCCACAGCGCTACATCCGATCCCTTGACGGAAAAAGAGTTCTTGTTCAATGCTGAGCGAAGTGGTTTCTCTCTGTGCTCCGGTAAATAAACATCCCACTTGTTCGAGCTAAACAAGAAGAACCATCTTGAGTCTTTATTCTCCCAAATGCATCGCGAACACCCTGCAGATCTCAACACTGTTGAAAGAAGAAGAAGAAGACAAAAAAGGGCGGCCTATGACAAAAACACTTTGCCTCACGCGCGGTGAGTCCGGCAGAAGTAATGGGGCGGCCCGGCGCTGAGGCAATGCACCATGGGAAGATTGAGAAACGTGGCCGCTCACTCTGGAGCAGAAACAATCCAATAAACGCATGGAAAAAAATGGGGGCTGCATTCACCCTAATTTCGACACCACTTCTTTCCTCTGTTTGCGCTGCCAAAGAAAGGCGTTAGTGACAAACAGAAGATTAAAGGACGACCGACACCTCCCGACAAGTTGTGTCCATAATTTGTAAAATCACTTCAAATGACTTCTACTGAGTGTATTTTACAAAGATTCCACCGCATATAGCTATATTTTATGTTTCAAGACTCGCACTGAATATTCAGGAAGTCTTGTTTTTGAGTTGGTGACGATTCCTGATGTGACGTCACGTCAGGAACGCCCCTGACCGAGAAAGTGACACATAATTCATTTTGGGTACTTTGGTCTGAAAACTTTGTGTTGATCCATGTTGATGGCGAAATTAGAAGGAAAACACGTAAATAATGCGACGGTGAGTCGTTGTGTGTTGCCCAAGACTACTATTTGATACTAGTTGACACAAATTCCCAGCAGACAAATCAGCCCATTCCCAATGAGCTTGGGCACATCTTGTGCATTTTCTGGGACACTGCATTGTAGTCCTGATGGCTCGAATTGATACGGACGGACTTTAATCGATTGCAAACATTGATGCTTTCCACTTACAGGACAACCGACGTCACTTTTTTGTTTCCTAATTGACATCAGAAAACGTTTGATAGCATCTAAAATACCCAAAACACGCATTATATTTTTATTCAAATGCAAAACACCAATAAACATGACTTAGTGTCCAAAATATGCGAAAAATTGAGCTGTGAATTAGGCATTTTCAGAAAGTCGGTACAGGAACTTTGTAAGTCACATAAAAAAAAAATTATGCTCACTCCATTGAGAACAAAAAAAGAAACAGGAGGAGTCTTGCGTCCCTCCCGGGTGAGTGAGCTTCACATCCTATCGCTAAAAGAAGGAAAGCCCAACACCCTCATTCCGTCCGCTTGCATTCGGGATCTCGTTTTTTTCGGTGACGACTGACAGCTCGTGACCACAGTTGAGGGAAAGTACGTCGATCGACCTGGTACATCCAGAACTTTGCCTTTTCGCCTCAGTTCCTTCACCACTACAGACTGACTCTCAGCAGAAATCTGCACCAATGCGACTGAATGCACCACTCGGATGATTTGGGGGCGATTTGGACTTTTGAGGTTTTCACAGGTAGTAGTCCTCCTCCTCCTCAATATCAGCGTGTGCACTGGCGAAGCCCAGGGTTTGGATGTCGTGTGTGATGTCGCTGATACGGCGGTTGAACTCCTGAGACCCCGACGTCAGAGAGCAACTGTCATATCTGCTGGGAGTTAAAAAAAAGATCAATAAGAAACAAACAAAAAACGTTGCAGGTAAAGCAAGTTCACAAAAGGCTTCAAATCGTGGCAGCGAGGCAGAGGAGTGAAGAATTCCCACGCGGCAAATTTTGGGAAGAAAGGTTAGCGGCTAGCTTGATTTTTCCGCGAGTACGACGGAGGGGCGCGCCTCCTGTACCCTCTCACAGCAGTGGCCGAGGTGTTGCTCATGCTGCGCTTGATGCGTCCGAAGCTGTCGGTCAAAATTCCCCCTTCCCGGATTCCGATGCTTTCTAGGAAGCTCTCAAACACGCCTGCATCCTGGTCCGGGATAAACGGACGCATCCCTGTGAGGCAAAGGCCTTTTGTCAAAGGGCTGACGGTGATTTCAACGTCGGAGGGCTTCCCTCCGATTGGGCTGGAAACCTGGAGTTTCAAACCTGGGTTCTCCACCCGGGTCGGGATTTTGCTGTCAGCTACTCACCCAAAAGCAGAAACTTGCGGTTGTCTCCATATAGCTGCAACAGTTCGGAGCAGAAGTGTCCAACATCGGAGCCCAAGCGGTATTCTCGTAAGCAGGCGGCAAAATATTGCAACTCCACAGCGCTGAGCTTGTTCCTTAGCTACGCGGGCACACGCGACAAGAGAGTTTCATCAGCAAATGGCACCGGCCAAACGATATGGCTGAGCTTGTGGCTCATTTCCACTTCATTTGATGGCCAACGCTAGAGACAGAAATTTGGAAATTCAGTTCATTTGACCGACACGCAATTTCCCATTCTCTGCAGTTGCTATTGTCCAAGAGATTGTTTGCAAGAAATCACATCTTTTGAAATGTGCTTGCATTGAATTTGCGACCACGATGGACACTGAACGTCTTTCGTGAGAAGAGCTTGACGGAGGTCAAAATAGGACCGTGGGAAGCGACTTTGCCAGTTGTTCCAAGCAAAATGGCGTTCAGTCTAAGGCGGTTAGGCCCATGGATGCCTGTCCCTTTTTTTGACTGCTGATCCACATTTCAATCAATCAATCTTGTTATCGGCCCGGGACCGAACGCATTTGGGACGGGTTCGCAGGCTGTGGGTTGATGGCTTGGCCATTCCTGCTTCAGACTTGAAGTTTGCTGCTGAATAAGTTTGATTTTGTCATCAAGTTGTTGGACGTGAGTCAAATTCGTTCTGATGTCTCAAATCTTGTTTTTAAATGCCATTTTCTTTGGTCTGCTATGAAATTGGATTGTTTTGCCAATAGTGGGCTCACATTTCAAACTTTCCAGATAGTAACTTTTGGAAAAGAGGACCTCAAGTGCGGCTGTCTCAGCCAGGGAACACATATAATACAAACAAATAATAATAATAAAATTCGAAAACTGTGCGTCACTCCGTTTGAAAAAAAAGTCTTTAACATTAGCTATGGAACGTTGTGGAAAAGAGTAATTTATTGGGGCAGACAGTAAGTAAAAAGCACCGTGGTCATGTACTCCTGCATGAGGGCCAGGGGGGCCTCGCCTTGGAAGGCGCCATCGGCTAAAGCCCGACCTCCATTGGAGTCTTGCAGCGAAAGCGATGAGCTCTCGCTGTAGGTCTCGCCGTAGTAGAGTTCAAATGCATTCTGGGATCCATCGCTAAAGCAGATGACAAAGCGCACAAAGGCGTGGATGAGTAAAGTGCAAAGCTGCGACTGACATTGTCTGGCCCCAAAACAACGACACTGACTGTGAGCTGCAGCAGCTGAACTCTGGCTCAAAACCATACGAAGTGTCCGTCAGGCAGCTGTCACCTGTCGCGTACATGCAAAGAGTTACGAGCGGCCTCGTTGCGAGCCGGCTGGAAAAAGGCCACCCGCCGCCTGTCCAAACGCTTGGCGGGGATCGTCGCTCGTGACCGCCGACAAAGTTGAGCAAACCCCTTTGCAACCAACTCACTTTGCTGGAGCCAGTAGCGGTCCGGCATGGCGTGGTGAAATCCTGCCCTGTCCACGCACTCGATGGTCTGATGGCCATAAATGATCTGGAACATCTGGCAGATCAGTGAACAGTACTCCTCTGCCGCGTCCTGAACGCACACAAATTTCAAAAGGAAAGGTCATGGCCACTCCCAAATAGCCCGATCAAAAAAAAGCAGAAATGAATGTTCTTCCATCATAGTTTGGTTCAAGGCCGTCACAAAAAAATGGAGAAAATCCGACTTCAACAGACTTGCACATTGCATGGGCAGTCATGGGCAAACTACGGCCCGCGGGCCACATACGGCCCGTTAGGCTTTTTAATCCGGCCCGCCGAATTTACAGTTTCTAAAACTCATGACAAAAAGTTAGCGAACAACAGGGCAGATAACTGAAAAGTTGCCTGCCCCATTTTTCACAACTTGAAGCACAATGAGACAACTAATCACATTAAAAAACATTGTCACAAAGTATAAAGTTTTTTTAAATCAAGAATGTATTGAATATTTGAATATTTCGTTGTGTAATAATATGTTTTGAATGTTGAAAGTGATTCCATTTTTCAATAAATGTTGATTTCTTTAACTTTGCCCCTTCGATGGAAACAGACGCAATCTTGGTAAATCACAGTGCACGTTATTTTAATCTATTTCCATATCCTCCTCCAAGTATCTGCGAAATACTATGTAAACGCCATATTCCTTGAGACAAATTTATTAACTAATCAGGGATATTTTTCACATTTGAAAGACAGTTAATAAATTGGGTTGTAGTGTTCTTACTGTGCTATGAGGTTTGTACACACTACATTTAAAGGACAACCGGCACCATTTTTTTTGTGTTTCCCACTGACATCAGAAAAACGTTTTATAGCATCTAAAATACCCAAATCAGACAGGCTGATATTTTTAGTTAAATGAAAAACACCAATAAAAATGACTTCAAAATGAATCCGGAAATGGTCAGTTTCAGAAGGTCCCACCCCCTTGTTCGTGACGTCACGCCAAGACATCTTGCTTTGCTCGAGAATCAAAACAATGGCTTCAGATTCGGAGAAGATGTTTTCTTGTCAACTCATCCAGTTATGAATATGATTCAAATAGTTCTGAAGAGGAAAGCATAAATATTTGCAATCGATCAAAGGAGTCCTCCCATATCAATTCGAGCCGCCAATGACAGTAATGTAGCACCCAGAAAATGCAGAAGATGGTGCCCAAGCTCCGTTAGAAATGGGCTGATTTGTCAGCTGGGAATTTGTGTCAGCGAATATCAAATAGTTGTCTTGGTGCAACACACAACGATTCACCATCGCGTTATTTATGCGTTTTCCTTTTAATTTCGCCATCGACACGGATCAACACAAAGTTTTCAGACCAAACAAAGTACCCAAAATGCATGGTGTGTCGCTTTCTCGGTCAGGGGCGGTCCAAATGTGATGTCAAAGGGGATCGTCATCAACTCGAAAACAAGACTTCATGAATATTCAGCGCAAGTCTAAAAACGTAAACTATAGCTATATGCTGTGGAATCTTTGTAAAATACGCTCAGTCGAAGTCATTTGAAGTGATTTTATAAATTATGGACATAACTTGTTCAGAGTATTTCCGGCCCAAACACTCCCTCCAAATGCTCCTGGCCCGGCCCCTCTGTCAAATTTTAGAACCCAATGCGGCCCGCGAGTCAAAAAGTTTGCCCACCCCTGACCTAGACCAAGGGCAGGGAAAATGCTACTGGACCCTCCGCACCCTTCCCACCACCTTTTCTAGCTACTCACCTCAGGCAGGCGCTATCGATCGATACGCACCAAATCCAGCAGACACTTACAGGACAACCGACGCCTGCGGACAAGAAAGCATCTTCTCCGAATCTGAAGCCATTGTTTTGATTCTCTGCAAGGCAAGTCGTCCTGGCGTGACGTCACGAACAAGGGGGCGGGACCTTCTGAAACTCGGCATCGCCGAGGTCATTTTGAAGTAGTTTTGGGACACTTTAACTCATTTTATTGGTGTTTTGCATTTCACTAAAAATATCAGCCTGCGTGTTTTGGGTATTTTGGATGCTCTAAAACGTTTTTCTGATGTCAGTTAGGAAACCAAAAAATGGCGTCAGTTGTCCTTTAACTCTCTGTAACCCAAATCTGTGTAGGGGCTCTTTGCATTTTTGCACAGCCTTTTGGAACACCATCGCGTTTTGTCATTGTAGCTCCAGCTCTGTACTCACTTTAACCACTGTTACTGACCATTTTCTGCCCCCACTGTAATCATATTTTATTCTACCACTAATCACTTTATCTCCGCTTGATACACTGTCTCACAGTTGTTCTTGAGAGGTCACATTTACATTACGGAATCTCCTACCATACTTATTCGTCATGTCCTCGTTTATGATGATATTAGTGCAGCGTTTTCTGTCGCGATTTGGTTGGCGACCAACGGGTGTTGGTCGTCCTCATCAGTGACAGTTAAAAGGACTCTCAGCACGATCATCTGTTGTCCGGTCATTGAATGTGTTTGCTTCACCCTGTCAGGTTTGCTTCATCTTGGCAGATTTTTACTCATGGTTTTCTTTGATACTTTGTACTTTTCTGTACGGATGACTTTGATGTTTTAGATTTTGTTCCTGCTGACTTTATTTTAATACAATTTGTCAAATACAACCTGCTGCTCCTTCCTGCCTGCTTATTGGGGATCCACGACCATCACCACCTTGCAAACCGCGACATTTTCTACCGGACGCAAATTCTTTGTGTGTGTCTACACACTTGGTCAATAAAGATGATTTTGATTCTTCCATCCATCTATCCATCTTCTGCCACTTACCCGGGGTCGAGTCGCGGCGGCAGCAGCTTCAGTAGGGAAGCTCAGACTTCCCTCTCCCCAGCCACTTCTTCTAGCTCGTCCTGGCGGATCCCGAGGCGTTCCCATGCCAGCTGGGAGACATAGTCTCTCCAGCGTGTTCTGGGTCGTCCCTGGGGTCTCCTGCCAGTGGGGCATGCTCGGAACACGTCACGAGGGAGGCGTCCCGGTGGCATCCTAATCACATGCCCGAGCCACCTCATCTGCCTCCTCTCGATGTGGAGGAGAAGCGGCTCGACTTTGAGCCTCTCCCGGATGAGCGAGCTTCTCACCTTATCTCTAAGGGAGAGCCCGGACACCCGACGGAGAAAGCTCATTTCGGCCGCTTGCATCCGGGATCTCGTTCTTTCGGACACAACCCATAGCTCATGACCATAGATGAGGGTTGGGACGTAGATCGACCGGTAGATTGAGAGCTTTGCTTTGTGGCTCAGCTCCTTCTTCACCACGACAGATTGGTACAAAGTCCGCATCACAGCAGACGCCGCACCGTTCCGCCTTTCGACCTCTCGCTCCCTTACACCCTCATTCGTGAACAAGACACCCCAATACTTAAACTCCTCCACTTGAGGCAAAATCTCCCCGACCCGGAGAGGGCACTCCACCCTTTTCCGACTGAGAACCATTGTCTCAGATTTGGAGGTGCTGATTCTCATCCCAACCGCTTCACATTCGGCTGCGAAACGCTCAAGCAAGAGTTGGAGAGCTCCACTTGAAGGCCCCAACAGTACCACATCATCTGCAAGAAGCAGAGATGCTATACTGAGGCCATCAAAACGGAAACCTTCAACGCTTCGGCTGCGCCTAGAAATCCTGTCCATAAAGGTTGCATGAAGGGCAGCCTTGGCGGAGCCCAACCCTCACTGGAAACGATTCCGACTTATTGCCGGCAATGCGAACCAGACTCTGACATCGGTCGTATAGGGACCGAACGGCCTGTATCAGGTGGTCCTGTACCCCATATTCCCGAAACACCCCCCACAGAACTTCACGAGGGACACGGTCAAACGCTTACTCCAAATCCACAAAGCACATGTAGACTGGTTGGGCGAATTCCCATGCACCCTCGAGGACCCTGCTAAGGGTGTAGAGCTGGTCCACTGTTCCGCGGCCGGGACGAAAACCACACTGTTCCTCCTCAATCTGAGGCTTGACTTTCCGACGGACCCGCCCCTCTATGACCCCTCAATAGACCTTTCCAGGGAGGCTGAGGAGTGTGATCCCTCTGTAGTTGGAACACACTCTCCGGTCCCCCTTTTTAAAAAGGGGGACCACCACCCCGGTCTGCCAATCCAGAGGCACTCTCCCAGATGACCACGCAATGTTGCAGAGGCGTGTCAGCCATGACAGCCCCACAACATCCAGAGACTTTAGGAACTCCGGTCGGATCTCATCCACCCCCGGGGCCTTGCCACAGAGGAGCTTTTTAACCACCGGTGACTTCAGTCACAAGGATCGGAGAGCCCACCTCGGAGTCTCCAGACACTACTTCCTCCAAGGAAGGCGTGTTGGTGGAGTTGAGGAGGTCTTCGAAGTACTCTGCCGGTTCACGACGTCTCGAGTCGAGGTGAGCAGCGCCCCACTCTCACTGTACACAGTGTTAGTGGTGCACTGCTTTCCCCTGCTGAGACGGCGGATGGTGGACCAGAATTTCCTCGAAGCGGTCCGGAAGTCGGCTTCCATGGCCTCACCGAACTCTTCCCATGCCCATGTTTTTGCCTCGGCGACCACCGAGGCTGCATTCCGCTTGGCTAATCAATACCTGTCAGCTGTCTCAGGAGTCCCACAGGCTATATAGGCCCGGTAGGACTCCTTCTTCAACTTTACGGCATCCCTTACTACTGGTGTCCACCAGCGAGTACGGGGGTTGCCGCCACGACAGGCACCAACCACCTTACGGCCACAACTCTGATTTGCCGCCTCAGCAAGGGAGGTACGGAACATGGTCCATTCGGACTCAATGTCCCCCACCTCCCCCGGGACATGTGTATAGTTCTACCGGAGGTGGGAGTTGAAACTCTTTCTGACAGGTGATTCAGCCAGACGTTCCCAACAAACCCTCACAACACGTTTGGGTCTGTAAGATAGGTGACATTCCACGTCCCAACCTTCTGCAGTCGAGGGTCGGACCGCCAGGGTCCCCGACTTTGGCTGCTGCCCAGCTCACAATGCACCCGACCCCTCTGGCCCCTCCCATGCGTGGTGAGCCCTTGAGAAGAGGGACCCACGTTTCCTCTTCGGGCTGAGCCCGACTGGGCCCCATGGGTGTAGGCCCGGCCACCAGGCGCTCGGCAACGCCCAGCCACCAGGCGCTCGACAACGAGCCCCATCTCCAGGCCGGTGACCTGCGTCCGGGCAAGGGAAAACCAGATCCATTTGTCTTTCTCTTCATACGGGGTCTTCTTTGTCTGGTCCCTCACCCAGGACCTGTTTGCCATGGGTGACCCTACCAGGGGCATAAAGCCCCAGACAACCTAGCTCCTAGGATCATTGGGACACACCAACCCCTCCACCACGGTAAGGTGACGACTCATGGAGAGAGATTTTTAGTCTTATTTTCTGAAAACAAACTCCCACTAAATGAAAATTTGTTATGCAATCAACACTTTTGCGCTTTTCAACTGGCACCGTACAGAGGAGAGCTTGTTGTTGTGAAGGAACTGCAACGGAGGGGCGCCAACCCACCTGGTTGTGGACGGCCAGGATGACGAGGTTGCAGTAAGCGTCGGGGCAGGGAGTGGGCTCCAGCGGGTTGTGGTTCCTCCTCTCCCAGCTTCCATAGCTTTTTCCCCTCTCCCAGCTCCCTGTGCAGGCCTGCTGCCGCCGCTCCCAGCTTCCGGCACCGCCCCCTCCTCCTCCTCGCCGTTCCCAGCTTCCCGCCCCCCCTGCCCCGTGCCGCCGTTCCCAGCTTCCACCGCCTCCGGGCGGCAACCCGCCGGCTGGCCGGGGGCGGCGGCCCTCCCAGCTGCCGCCCGTCTTGCGGGCAGCTTGTCTCCTCTCCCAGCTGCCCCCCACCCACTTCCTTTCTAAACTGCCCCCGTCGCCAGTTCCTCCTCCTCCTCGCTCCGGGTTGTGGCTCTTGTCGTGGCTGCTTCTGGACAGCGAGGGCCTCCAGTCCACGCCGCAAATGGTGTGCCGGCGCTCCATCGTCCCGCCTGAAGGTGGCGGGTCGGCATCGCAGCTCAGTGTTTGGCGTCGCCCGTCCATGTCCGGTGGCTTCTTCCGATCCAGGCTGTTGTCGCCGGCGACCACGGTGTCCACATTGAGACCTGCAGGCGAATGACAATTGGGTGCGAGAGATACCCAACACCCAAACAATGAGGTTTTGAGTTACGTCAGCCATTTCCGCTGGATACTGTCATCGGGACATTGCCCCCAGGCCCCCCTTTTCCCTCTCAGTTCGTCTGTGATATGAAAAGCCAAAGGTGTCCTTCGTGGACAAATGCTCCTCATGTTCTGGATCGTGAGCCCACCTGTCTTGAGGACCAGCAGGTGCAGCGCGTCGTCTCTCAGGTAGGACGCAGCGGCGAGTTCGTGCGTGGGAATCTTCATCAGCAGCTTCTCGTTGTCCCTCCATGTCAACAGCAGGCAGCGAGCGGACAGACTCAGGATGCAGTCCTGCTCCACACTGGTCTTGGATGGGAGAACTCGCAGCTGCTGCTAACCAATGTGGCCACCGGTCACCAAATTCTCAAATGTCAAACACTCGTCGAGGCAAGTCCTATTTTACAGGGTGACTTTAGTGGTGCCTAACTTGGCCTCGCTTTCCGGTACTTTCTAAGCAATCGGGGAGTGTTTTCCGTTGCGGCATGCAAACCAACCTAGAGCGATTGCCGAGTGGTTATCCGGCACAATAATGACTATTGAGATGCTTCATCCATTTCCACTCTAGGGATGGCACAGATGAATATATGAATGGACAAAGCGTGCCTCAAGTGAAGCTGGCCATCGTGCATTGCCGCTCTCCTACTTCAATCCGCTGATTTCATTTTTTCCCGGGTTTCTGTCACCGTGCTTGATGTACGGTATTGCTGAATCCGAGAGAAGCGCACATTTCATCAATTCGAATGCAAATACATTTGTTCCCATTTTATAATCACACATTTATCCGAATGTTCCTGAAAGTTTCCTGTGGCAACCACCAACAATAACAAAGACATCCGGACGCAAGTTGTACTCAACCCGAGTCACTTTGAATGGTCGATGCAAAGACTATGTTTATTTTTTGGAGAGGCTTTTCCAACGGTTCAAGATATTTGGCAAAAAGTTTTGATCGGAGGGAAACTCACCATGGCTGTGTCCAGTAGTTGCAGCAGTTCATCTCGACTAGATGGGTTGAGAGAAACCGAGACCCAGGTCAGGTGACCTAGAAACTGATGGGGCGTCATGAGAAGAGCGGGCCACATATCCACGGCACGACATTAACATCATTTCTACGCCCAAACCACTTGAAAGAGTCGACTTTTGCTGACCTTCGGGTCCAAACGGCCACATTGGACCGAGCGCAGGCTCCTACCTTGACCTCCTTCTCCACATAGTCGAAGATGAGTCTTTCGGGGTGGATGAGGAAATCGGGAGGGTAGAGTGGGACGGTGTGCAGCGGACGCCGGTCGACGCCGCCGCGCTCCGCCGGCCTGCGACTGGCTTTGGACCACACCAGACGCTTGATAGGAGACACCAAGCCCTGGGCGAGAGGGAAATAATATTGGAGGTGGTTGGGCCACGACAACTAATGCTGTGACTGGCAAGCATTCTTTGAAATCCTTGAGAATTCGGAACGGGACCTTTTTTCAAAGGCCTGAACTTATTTGAATTGAAAGATTTTTTCCGAGGAGAAAACCATCAGAATTTTAATTTGTGTGACAAACAGCTCCCAAATGCGCTGGCCAGTTCACATGCGATCGGGAGTTGGAATCGAGACATTTTGCTAGATCACTTCTTGGGCCAGCGGAAGAAAGTGAGGAGGACAACAATATATGTGGCAACCCAGCGACAATTTTCAGGAACCACGCCTATTCTATTTGCCAATGAGTTGATCTACAAAATATCTGAATCGACAGACGTCAGTATCACGGAGAATAATACAAAATATCTGAATCGACAGATGTTAGTATCACGGAGAATAATACAAATCTCTGACACAAATGCCCGAGGAGAAAATGTAAGGGCTGACAAAAAATAAGAATAATGATCATCATCATCATCATCATAAAATAGGCATTTACCTTTTTGGATTTCTTGGGTTCATAATCCATCACAGCAGTTCAGCCACTACTCTATTCAATTTTGCAATTGCTCAAATTTGGATACTTTTTTTCCCTGTGGTTACTGCGACATCTCCAAATCCTTCTTTTTTGCCCCTCTGCAGCTCAGTGAGTGTTTTGTCACCGTATTATTGGGTTACACACATGCGCGCACACACACACACACACACACACACACACACACAAACCCCCCCACACACACACTCAGAAGGGTACGGCAGGAAGCAAGGGAAGGTCACTTCCTGTCCAAAAGGAAACTCCACCACAGTCTGATAAGGCCCAGTATCACTGAACTGACACATGCACACGCATGCACGCACTCACACACACACACACACACACACACACACACACACACACACACACACACACACACACACACACACATACACGTTTTTGCTACATGGTGAGGACATGGTGTGCAAAAGTTTTTATCCGTGGGAACCCAATTTCGAACATGAAAGAAACATATTTATGAAACTCATAGAAAATTGATTTTAGGACCCAATTTTTTTTAGCCTGTGCTTACGCAGAAATCACTTTAAAATGGCATACTTCTTGATTTAATTTTTCCAGGTTTTTCGCAACTCCGAGGGGACTTAACGAATCATGTCAAACCAAAACTACCAGCAGGTGCCGCTTATTTTTTTTCAAGAGACAATATTTAGAGCCTGTAAGGTCAACAATTGTGTTTTGCAGGAGCCATGATCGTATATTTTTTTGACAATTCTAAATTTTGAACACATAAATTGTGAAGTATTTTGTTCACATGCACAACTGGGTCCAGCCCGCTCCCATTTTCTGACACGATATCCGACAAAATAATCAAGCCAGATGTAGGTGTGCCAGGTTCTGTCACAAGCAAAAGTTTGACTGCATCCAGTATTGGACTTTTCAATGTGCTATTATTTATCTATGAATTACATCCCATTGGTGCTGCCAGCAAAATTTTGTATGTTTAATCTATGGAAAATATCACTTGTCTTTTAATTACATATTGACAAACAACCTGTGCAGATCGGACCTAAATGACAATGTTTTAATTTTCTCAATTTTCACTCTAAATTGCTAGAACAAACATAACTTTTTCTTGCATATTTATTGGATTGGATTGGATTTGCCTTCATTAGTCTCACAGTGGAGAAATTTACATTTCACAGCAGCAAAGTTATGAAAGAAATGAAAATAGAAAAGCAAAATACAGAAGCTGCTGGAAAGGCAGCCACTCTCGCGGCGCCGTCTTGAAGTCAAAAGAACTAAAAAAAACTAAGTAACAAATAACATGAGTGAATTATAAAATGGATTGAAGAGAATCAAGTAAATTAACACTGCTCACGTACCAATTTCAATGGCGGTCTCCGATCTTTTTAATAATTGAAATACATCAACCTGAAATTTCAAACATTCAAGACATTGTGGTCAGAAAATAAATACAAATTGCTTTCATATTAACAACTGCGGGAAAAACGTTCAAGATTGAAATAAAAGTGCTGGACAAAATTGGTGTGTCCAGAAGTTCAGTCGCCAAATATTCAATTAAAAAAAACACTCAATATGTTGAAATAAAAGCTATTGTCTCTGTGTTGTATTGAAATGTGCACATGACACATATAACATACATAAAAACAATGCATTGTTCCAGCTGCCAAACCTAACCTTTCCTTAGTTTCGAACCTAACCTTACCTGCGTTTTGCGGACATTCTCATTAATTTATCAATGCGGTTCTTCACGAAATATTTAACTCCCTTCCAAGTTCTCCCTTTCAATTCTTCTGGTGAAGCCTTAATGCAGTTCATGCATTCGTCTTTGCCTGGAACCTTGAGAGACCCGATGGAACCCATCTAAGTTTTCTCCACAGCGTGGATTTCTTCTTCTGTCCACTTTTTTACTTTCATTTTTACTTCTTCCTTACATTACATGAATCAGAATCAGAATCAGAATCATCTTTATTGCCAAGTATGTAGAACACACAAGGAATTTGTTTCCGGTAGAACACGCTGCACTAGTATCGTTGTCAAAAAAACTGCTAAGTGGCACTATACAGTTCCATTTTGAAGAAGAAATGCTTATCTATTTACTACTGAGAAAACATGATTTTAAAGATTCCATTCCGATTTCTATACACCCTGGACGTTAACTTGAAGTTGTTTAATACTAAATATCCCATAGAATGTCATGAGGAGGAAGATGTATATAGCATTTTTTTTGTAGGATAACAATACATTATGGTAATCAAAAACAAAAATAACGTATCATATTTCCCCTACCCATACAATACCCCTACCCCTACCACTGTTGCTTGTCAGATGATAACTCAGTCATGAACCAAGAGAAAACAGTTTACCTTTTGTTTGCTGTGGTGGAACAGGCACCTTCTTAACGAGCAGCATCTTCCCGTCTGACCTACCTGCACACAAAAAAACGGGTCTCTTGTTTCCATTTATAATTGTATTTTATTTATTGCATTCTATTTGGTTGTATTTTATTTATTATATTACCTGTCACATTTTGCCAGGTGATGATGGCGGGTGCGGATCCCAAAAAGCAGGTAGGAGGGAGCAGGAGGTTGTGTTTGACAAATTGTATTAAAATAAAACCAGCAGGAACAAAATATAAAACATCAAAATCATCTGAACAGAAAAAATACAAAGTATCAAAAGAAAACCAAGATTAAAAGTCCGCCAAGATGAAACAAACATGCACACATGCATATAACATGCATCAACATGCACAATGCATACAACAGTGCATCAAACAACAATGACATTCAACAATTACCCGACACCGAATGGTCGTGCCGGGGGTCCTTTTGAGTGTCACTGATTGGAAACGACCAGCACCTGTGTAGGTGCAGGTGGGGCCGACAGCGCCCCCCGTTGGTCGCCAAACATCATGACAGTACCCCCCCTTCAAGGGACTGCTTCCAGAAGTCCAAACAGTCTCCCGAAAGTTCCAACTCGCCCGGAAACGATGGTGGAGATGGCACCCGTTGCCTCTCCAGCATATGATGGGCGGCGGCCTGAGGGGAACGGGACTCAGCCTGGGGTGGACGAAGACGCGGCACGGCTCGTCGTGGCCGTGAGTGCGATCCCTCTCGCACGTTCACGCGATGACGCATGGCGCGGCATGGACGTTGCTCTGCCAGGCGCAGAGTGGCACCCCGGACGTCCGTATGGAACAGGTCTCGGCCGGACGCCGACGTGGGCGTGAACTGCCCGGCACCAGGGAAACGAGACCAGTCCTGAGCCGCACCGGGATCCAGCGGTGAATGTGGTCTCAGACTGACGTTGACAACGTTGCACGGCTTGTCGTGGATGCGACTCAATTCAACATGCACGACGACAGCGTGGCTGGGCGTGGGCGTGCACTGCCAGACACCCAGTGTCACCCTGGACGGCCACCTGGAAGGAGGTCTGGGCCGGACGTTGACATGGACGTTACGGCTCGTCGAGTGACGCAATTCAAACTCGACGAGGCGTGGGCTAACGTGGACGTAGCATTGTCAGGCACAAGGTGGAAATGAGACGGGTCCGTTTTACCTCCGGGATCCGATGGTTGGTCGGGTAATTCTGTCACGTTTTGCTAGGGGATCCTTTTGAGTGTCACTGATTGGAAACGACCAGCACCTGTGTAGGTGCAGGCGGGGCCGACAGCGCCTCCCGTTGGTCACCAACCAGATCATGACAGTACCTATGCTTGTCTGTGACTGTAAAGTGTCCTTGAGAGCTTTGAAAGGCGCTTAAATTGTAATTTATTATTATTATTATTTATTTATTGTAAATATAAATAAAACACAACATATGTATACTGTCTGTAATATACCCGACAGCAAACACATAATTGGATTTCGGGTGGGTACGTTGCTGTCTCAGCATCAGTGACTGCTTGTCCCTCCACCCACTCTCCTTGTGCAAGATTAGATTAGATCACATTAGATTACCCTTTATTAGACTCACAGTGGAGAAATTCACAAGTATTGTTCTGAATTTACAATGATTTTCTGTGTCAACATGAATATCAACTGACATGTATGACACCAATTGTCTACATTTTTGGGAAGGCATTGAACAAAACATTTGTTGACCTAAAGATTTTTTGCAAGTAACATCATGGATGTCTGCACTTCAGGTGTCAGGAAAATGGGAACCTTTCGCCCTCGTTTACCTTGTGTTTCAATTCTCTGGAAGTGCCGACACAGTTTCCGCTCAAGGTCAGACTAAGCCAGCTCCACATCCAGATGTGTCGACAATGTATCTCTCAAAGTAAACACAGTAAGTGGTATCTTAGAAACTAACCCTTCTCTTCTCCGGTCGAGAAGGATAATTTCGCAAAGTGTAACTTTTGCAAGTTCTCCCCAATGTTTCCTACTTGTGTCTTCTTTGAGTTGTCTTTGGACCTCAAGCTACTCATGCATCATTTTCACATCTTCGGTCAAAGGCAGAAGTTGTGGAACATTCCGTTTTGCCTCACGCAGATTTGTGAGGGCCTTTGAGGACACACATTCACTCCATCTGGTGCCACAGATTTGTTTGAACACCCGTGCATTATTAATGGCATCGTCATCACTTAAAATTAATCCTTCACA